>NW_027528977.1:13807097-13979903 GCF_008692635.1 Crocuta crocuta | reverse complement strand
AGGAGCGAGGGTGGGGAGGCGGGGGGAGACACTACAGGCCAGTGCAGACCCCAACGCAGGGCTGGAACTCACAAACTGCAAGACCATGACCTGAGCTGAAATTAAGAGTCAGACGCTTAACAGGCTGAACCACGCAGGTGCCTCTTTTTTTTTTTTCCCCCTAAGTTTATTTATTTTGAGAGAGAGAGAGAGAGAACATGGGGAAGGGCATATAACACTATCTTAAATGCTCTGTGAGGCACCTATAGGTACATTTGTGCTTGACTTAAACATTTAACTCACCAGAATTCTCCTTAGGGCAGGAACAGTATTTGTTCAGGGGTGTGAGCCAACCATGGCACCTGAGTATGTGAGAAAGAGGCTCTTCTGTAGGAGGGAAGAAGAGAACTTTGCTTATTTCTCCAGAGAGGGAAGAAGACAGAGGAAGGAAAGAAAAACCCATATAGACATACAAGATGGCGGAACACTGTGTGCTCTACAAAGCACCCACTCCCTATACCCTCACCACAGATCAACAACATCGCTAAATTCATGATCTGTCTGATTTTCTAGGGGCAGCTTTTCTAGATTACACTGCAGAAGGGGTCAAGCTCCCTGAACAGACCGACACGGCCCAGTCTCAAGGCAGCCCATGCAAACACAGGGTCCAGGAGGGAGAGGGAAGTGCAAAATCATTCTCCACGGGGAAGGCATATCGGGGAACACGGCACTCAGCTTTCACATCAAGGGCAGGGAATTGGGGCACAAGTTTCACTGAACCCCATCTCCAGGGCACAGGAGAGCCCTAGGTGACAAACCCTTCATATTGTTTAGGCTAAGGGTAGCTATCTGTTGCCCTCAACCAGCATGAAGTAACCTTGGGAGATGGACCAGGGTTCTCATTTCCTGGGGGGCGGGGCCTACGGCAGCCCTGACACCCCTACCCCCACCAACCTCTTGTTTGATGGTACCCTCACCTGTGTTTGACGGCACCCTCACCTGCGTGGGTGCACACTGATGGCTGGCGCTGGGTGCTCTACAAGTATGGCCGTCTCCACCAGGCTTTGCACCCTGGGAGCCATTTCCCCCTCTCTCAATGGAAAACAAGGTTGAATTCATAATTTTACAATTTTCAAAACCATGTAACTCCGAGGGGGGAAGAAGGAGCTTTCGGTAACCCCTACCCGGTAGCCAAGAATTAGCAAGGGAAACACCGCTTCCCACTTTCTAATTGATGCCCCTGCCAAGGGCCCCAGGTACGTCGGCTCCTCAACACACGTCTTTGGGGAATTAGTCTCGGGAAACATATCCTCCCAGGCCACGTGTGCTTCCTGTCGCCCGCAGGACCCGGGGGCCTGCTCGACGCTAATTTTCTTAATACAAAACCATGTATTTTTTCGAAATGAAAAATGACTTGCTAAACCCCTCCTGGGTCGCTTTTCCCCCCTCCCAGAGAAACACATTAAAGTAAACAAACTTGAGATGTAAAATGAAAACAGGGGCCTCTGTAGCACCTGCAGGGTTTAACCAGCTCACATTACAAAGCCTCGTCTGAAGTGGCCCGAGAACTGTTTCCATTACAAATAGCCAGTTCTCCGGAAAGTACGGCAAAAGCCAAATTAGTCAGATTACATCAGGACGTATTTTCCTGTAGCAGAAGTTCTTTGGAAACACCTGCCTGACATATTTCAGACTCATGCCCAGGCAAGCCGGGGCCCTTGGTGGCTTCAAGGGCTCGTCAAAGTCTCAACAAAAATGGGTGTTTGGGTTTTACTGAGTAAAACTGGGTGAGATGCCGAGGTGGAATGTGAGTTGCTACAGGGGCCCTTCTGGTGCCTTTTAGGCAGCAAGTTGTAACCCAATGCTCTCCCTGGGGCACCAAATCGTGCCAAGATAGTCCTGGAACTTGGGCTTCCTGTGTCTGTACCTCCTTTGGATGGCAGCAGGAAGGGGACACGTAGTCAGGTGGTCACGTGGGGGTTCCATGGTGAGGGAGGATTGAAGGGAGCATGACATCACTCTGTGGGAAATGTTAAAAATAAGGAAGACCGAGGAGTCCGCAGCCGGTGGGGAGCTGCTGTGATGACAGATGCAGGCAGGTGAGGTCCTGGGTCAAAGCCAGTGGGGGAGGGGTGGGTTTGGCCCACCCTGTTATCTCTCCCTATACCCTAATTAACATTCCACCTTTGACAACTGTCTCCCACTTTTCATCTTTGTTATTTATTTCATTACCACCCAGTAACCATGGATCATTTACTTTTTCGAATGCTCTGCATTGCTTAAAAGTGCCTGGTCAAGTAGGTTAAATAAATGATGGTAAATCTGCCATATGGAATATTCTATGTACCCATTCAAATGAATCAGGGAAAATGACAGGGACTGTCATGGAAAGACCTCTAAGATACAGTAAGTGAAAAAAAAATCAAGTTGCAAAACAATGTGGATGAGATGATTCCATTTATTCTAAAGGGGGTGGGGGGAGTGAAGACATATGCCTGTATAAGGACATAGGCCAGAAAATGCATAGGAAGGGGATAGGAAGAGGGCATGGTAAACTATTTTTACCACCCAGCGGCAGAAAGGGGAAGAAAGAAAGAGAGGTTAAGGACGAACTTCCATATTCTCTTTGAAATATTCTTGAAATGTTTACAATGAGGATAAAGCCATGTATTCCTTGTGTAAAGAAAAATGCCCATAATAAAATAATATAAAAAATGTGTGTTGGGGGTGTGTTTGGGGGTGGATGAGTGTCTAAATCCTGAAAGCTGAAGAATCCAAGTGTGTGATGGGCATAGCCCTGAGGGATTGCTGAGCTCTGACTCACTGGACTTTCTTGCACCCTGACGGGCTCAGATGCTGGCTGGTGAAGCACACTAGCAAGCACGCAGTCCCTGGAAGGCGTTCATGCAATGAGATCGGTGTATCAGTAAAGAGTAAAAGCTTTAGAATCAACCACCCCGGATTGACACCCTCACAAGCAATAGGACTTAGGACACCTTTCTTGACCTCTCTATGCCTCATTTTCTCAGCAATAAAATGGGGAAGAGACTGGAAACCACCTAATAAGGTGGTCATGGGGATTAGAATAGGTAAATCAAATAAATGCCTTCAGCACAGTGCCTGGCACATGCTGAACTCTCTAAAATGCGAGGTATTATTACCATAGGACATATACCGAGAGCTTCCTTTTTTACACTTATATGTCCTAAACGAGTACCTGGCAGGATCCAATTCAATGGATGAACATTTCCTCCTGAGACAAGGATATGTATTCAGCTCAGATCCACGCCTCCTGGTGGAGCAGGGCCATACAAATGTCTAGTGTGCAGGAGAAGGACTGGGTTCTTACCCACCCTATTCCACAGGGAGAGAGCCAAGATATGTAGACACAAGACTGCAGTGTGCCGCAGGTGAGGTGTTACAAACGGGTCAGCCAGAGGAAAGTGCTGAAGCAGAACTCTAAAGGCAAGGAAAGCAGGTCATCTGTAATCAAGGAGCCAGAGACCTGGAGATCTGCCGGAGGAGAGTGGGGAGGGCCAGGGCGGTCCTCCACCCCAGCGGCACCGCCTTGCGGGGCTGCACCAGCTGTATTAAAGACCAGGGTTGAACTAAACAGCCAGAGCTGCTAAAAGCCAGGAAATTATTGACCTGGAGAGCAACCGTAGACGATCGTCAAACGTAACATGTGCCAGGTCCAACCTGCCTTCGCTCCCAACCAGCGGGAATCTTAACTGTACAAACTCTAAAACCGGCCCCTGGACTCCTTTGTCTCATACATCACAGCCCAGATCGCCAGCACAATTCCCCCCGGTTGGGGTTTTTATGACTGGCGATGATGTAAGGAGGCAGAGAAAACACAGCTGCTCCTGCGTGCAGTTTACAGAGAGGGCGCTGGGAGAATGTGCGCCTGTCCCCAAACACCAGCCCTTACAGCTGCTCTGCTCCCCTCCAGAGGCTGAGGGTCCCCACCACTGCTCGTGGAAGGAAACACACGGCTCAGACCAGTGAGACGTTTCTTTAATTTGAAAATAAAATTCAGATGTAGGTATTTTTTAAAGCACGGAGCAGTGTGGGGCTCTCCTTCCCTGTTGCCTTCATCAGTGAGTTCCCATCCTTGCCAACTCTGCCTACTAAATACCACTCTCAAATCCACCTCCTTCTCTGCATCCCTAGCACCATCTCCTGCATTGGGCCTCATTATCTCTCATTTAGGGCCAATACCACCTTCTAACTGTTCTTCCTGTCTTCAGTCCTGGCTCCTCCAATCCTCTCTCCACCCAGTAGCCAGGGGTACTTTCTCAAACACACACACAAAAAGCCCTTCAGTGGTTCCCCATTTCTTCCAGAATAAAGTATAAACTCTTTTACATAGAACACTTTACACAGAACGGTCCTTTCTTATTATTCAAAGTAGCCATGTTCTACAAATTAGTGAATACTAAACTATTCCTCTTAGGGGAGATATAGTGAGAGTCCCGTGAGCCTCTGATCACAACATCTTTGTCAACCAATAATATGTAACCTTGTGGTATGTGTGTTTATGTTTAACTTTTACAAACATATTAATATATATTGGTGACTCATTAACATTGAACTCACTGCCAATAGGACCACAGCTCTTGCCTCAGTGAAACTTATCTGACACATGTTTTCTCCATAAGGCACATCATATCTTTCATGAGCTTGGGATCGCTAGACAGTTCTTCAGCTCTATGCTTGGAAGCCATTTTCAATGATGAAATCACCATGAAAAAGCACAAAAAAATGGCGGAAACATGGCATTAAATAGACCATAAAAGAGACAGTTCTTTACTGTATGAGAGCTGAAATAGGAGGGCAAAGCGTCACCTTGTTTGTCCTCAGCTAGGAATGTGTGTGTTGGGTGCCATAAATTTTTCTTTGCTCTCCATACATCCATAAATGACCACAAAAGCACAATGAGTATTGGTCTGGGGACTACAAATAAATTTTAGGAAGCAAACTCAAAAATATGGAATCTGTGAATAATGAGGGTCAACTATATTTACTATATTTACCATTGCCTGCCCAGGACCTCTTCTTCCTACTTCTGTCTGGGAATAAAGTGAATGCAAAGACAGGCACATGACCACACAGAGCCAATCCCAATGTCCTATCCCCTTGGCTACAGTGATTGGTCCAAAGACTGGCACATGATCCAAACACAACCAATCAAAGGCCTCTCCTGGAATGTTTCTACTGTGACTGGGAGGGAAGATTCTTCAATTTAGAGGATAGACTTAGAAAGATGTGACTCCATGGACACCTGGGTGGCTCCGTCAGATAAGTGTCCCACGCTTAATTTCAGCTCAGGTTAATATCTCATGGTTGCGAGCTCAAGCCCCCCAGTGGGCTCGGTGCTGAGCATGGAGCCTGCTTAAGATTCTCTCTCTCGCTCCCCCTCTGCCCCTCCCCTTCTTGAGCTTTCTCTCTCTCTCTCATGAATAGATACATAGATAGATAGATAGATAGATAGATAGATAGATAGATAGATAGATAGATAGACAGACAGATAGATAAATGTGACTCTGGGCTGTTGATGACCATGTTCCTTGTCATGTTGGCCACATGTGATAGGAAAGATGCTAACGGGAGGTAGGAAAGAGTGAAAGACAGAGCCGGGTGCTGTCAAATCTAGTTTTTCTATACTGCTGCTCTCAATTCTCTCAATTATCCTGGGATCCTTCAACAAATCCTTTCTTTTTATTCTTTTATCTTACCTTCACTTGGTTGCCTCTTACAACACAAGGGCTCCACACGAACACAGCATTTGGAGGCCTTTCGGGATCCGGCCCCATCTACCTTGCCTCCTATCATGTTCTGACTTCAAAAGCGACATCCCATGACACAGAAACACTCCGAGTTTCCTGCAGGCACTCGGAAGCTCCTCACCTTCACACCGCCTCAGGCTGTTCCTTGTGCCTGGAACCTGCTTCCTTCACACGTTAGCTCAGTTACCCAGCTGTTCCTGAACCCCCCGTGCTGAGCTACCTGCCTCTCTCCTCGGGCTTCCTGTTGCACCAGACCTGGGTTCCCTCTCCTTGGGGCTCTTGCAGCATCCAGCCCCACCTCCTCTCTTCATTCAACACATGACGTTGAACTTACTTGTTTATAGACCAAGAGCATTCATACATCACACAGTAGGGGGCCTGGTGCACTGAGGGTGCCCAGTGGAAAGGTGGCAAAACTACTGAATTTTTGGCCTGAAAGGTAGAGTCCAGGTTTCTGCTGCCACTTCTTTCCTGAGGCTAAGCCAGTGTTGCTGATAAAGCACTCACATCTGATGATAGTTCACAGTTCGAAAAGCCCGGTGACGTGCATGATTCTGTTTGAGCCTCATGAGAGCCCCGGGAGATGGCTGGATTATTCTCGCTCTTTGAGAAAACCCAGACTCTCAGAAGTAAAGTGCTGCTGTCCCATATACATAACTGGGAGGTGACAGAGCAGGACACAAAGCGCAGGCTAGGAAGCCGGACTTCTGAGGTCAGTGGGTTCTGGACCATGAGGAAACGCTGGGCCTTTCTTAGACTGATTGTCCCTGAAACTCGAAAAGCCTGTCAACCCCATCTCATGTGAATGGAGACTGAGAGAGACAGTGTCACATAGCGGGAGGAGAGTGGCCTGTCTTATGCTGTGGGAACTTGTGCGATCTTGAGGAAAGGGGCACCCCTTTTGTTTACTAGCTCCAGGCCACTGGAGCTTGGTCAAAATCGAGAGAGTAAATAATATTCTCTACCTTTATTAAAGGGTTTCCACATGCCTTGAATTCTCCACAGGCCCTGTCTTATTTGATCTTCACAACCTAGGTGACCGACTCATCCCAGTTTTCCCAGGAATATCCCCAGTTAAAGTCCTCCATCTCAGGAACCCTCTGGATCTCCAGCAAACCAGATGGTTGGTCCCAACAACACCTCATAGCAATGATAGGAGGCAAGTACTGAAATTGTTCCCATTTGCACTGCAGAAAACTGAGGCTCAGAAAGGGGAAGTGACCAGCAAAGGTCACAGGAGTAATCACTGGCAGAGCTGAGTTTCAGACCAACATCCCTCTGACTCTAAAGCTCCTCACACCCGTCAGCAAGGCCTCTACTATCAACCATTTAACCAAGCAGCCAGCCATCCGGAACGCATTAGCAAAATTGAGGCATCGCGCAGGAAGAGTGGGTGTCAGGCCACAAATATTACACAGCCGCGTAAAAAGGGAAACAAGGCAGCTAACCACCATGTTCATGGGGCCTATATTTCTCATCTGATCGTAACGACAGTTGTGCTCCATGGAGCTTCCCGATCGGCTAACGGAACAGCACACTTGACAGATGTTTTTCCCTGCTGAATTGGCCAACGATTTGACTGTACCGGGTCTGTACCCGATGCCAAGACAACAGGCCAATTAATCCAGTTCCACTGGCCAAGACAGTGGAAAGAGCAAATCAACAAAGCTGGTTGTCTGAGAGAGATGACCCAGTTGAAGACCGAATCTGGCTGGTTATCTCACTACCCTGACTAGTGAACTTGGGTCTATCAGGTCACCTTGAGGTCTTTGGCAGACTCAGCCTGCACTAGCTGAAGTAACCGGTTCTACTGGCAAGGTCTATATGTAGCCCCCATCTCCCCCACTGTAAAAAGACTAGATCAAATTGATGGTGGGTGTTGTACATTTTTCCACGTTATGTAATGACTGCCCATGCTAAATGCTTGCTGGGAATCATTATTTTCAAAGGCCTCTGAGTTCATTATGTAAGAGACACTAGCTCATGCATTATGAGCAGACCAGGGCAAAAAAAAAGAAAAAATGACATTTAAGATATTGCTCAAGTTTTAAAACGAGTGGCTCTACAAATAAACAGTGATTTTTAAAAGAAAGGAGAAAAAAGAGTTTATAAACCCAATAAAGATGCAACAGGGGCCAAGCAAGATGAAAAGAAGTTTAAAGTTGTGGCGAGCCACCTTCTGAGGCCTTCAGAACCCTCAGATGTGGAATAATTCCCCACACAGAAGAAGGAAAGGGAGTATTCTCAGACATGCCAACCAATAACTCACCCTCCTCCCTCCCCACTCCATCACCGCCACTAAGTTATTTGACTTCAATGTGCAAAGTAAGAGGCAGCCGGCAAAGGATTTCACCCAGGAGGAACCATCCACTCCTCATCTGGCTCGTTAAGCACACTCTGCCCAGATCCAAGCACTCTCACCTCAGGAAGAGCTAAGAGCCCCAGGGCAAGACACTTCCCTGCTTGCTTCTCACCTGCTTACACCAACTTCCCATTAGAATAGCCAACAACTGATAACATTAAGTACCTACTGCATGCCACACTCTGTTCGAAGTACCTTCCACACTTATACCATTTAATCCTCCCAACTTTGTGATAGATCTTATTATAAAACCCAATTTAAAACAAGGCACAGAGGGGGTGCCCAGGTGGCTCAGTCAGTTGAGCTTCCGACTTTGGCACAGGTCATGATCTCCTGGTTCATGGGTCTGAGCCTCATGTCAGGCTCTGTGCTGACAGCTCAGAGCTTGGAGCCTGTTTGGATTCTGTGTCTCCCTCTTTGCCCTTCCCCCCCCACCATATTCTTTCTCTCTCTCTCACAAAAATAAATAAACATTAAAAATTTTTAAATGAGACATGGAGCAATAAAATTACTTTTCTCTTGGTTCCCCCAGTGGTAGAGTGAGGACTTAAAACCAGAGGTCTGATTCTAGAACTTTTTGTTCCGAGTACCGGTTGTCAATCCCCCAGAGTCTCCAGCCATTGGTGCCGCACTCTGGCTCCCAATAACTGCCTTGGGTTCTCCTTATTTGGGGAGCCCCAGCTGGAACACCGAGCTGAGGTTTAATGCGCAAGGGTGGCCACCATCAGTGGATTTATGGGCAGTGGGGGTGGAGGGTGTTGACTGGAGGAGAAAGCAGGTATTTGCAAACAGCAAAGAATTGAGCTTCATGGATTTGCATCTGAGTTCTTTCAAGAGAGGACTTAAAGACAGATGTAAAAAAGAGCTAAGTATATGTCAAAATGCTTCAGATAGCAAATGAAAAAAAAAAAAAATTCAAACCGGCCTGAGATGGTCAATTTATCTGTTCAAATAAGAGCAGGTCTTGTGGGCAAGAGGGGGCAAGGGGAACTTCAAATTCAATTGATCCAATGTCTCACTGTCAATGGTCTTTCTATCTTTCCATCTACTGACAACAGAATCAACTTCATGTCAACTTCTGGCTCCCCCCTGGGTCTGTGAGACGGCTCTCCACAGCAGCCATGGCTACTGGGCCCTCACTAGGTTTGCTGTAAGAGAAAGAGGGCTTGGCTCTCCATGGGCCTCTCAAAGCAACAGAAGGTATCCCACTCTGCCTGGAGCTCATCCTGGCCTCAACATTGAGCAATCCCCTCCCCCCCCCCAGAAAGACTGGCCAGATTGGCCCCTTGAAGGGTTGTGGCTACAAAAGCAAGGTACTACATCCCCATCCAAATATCTCACTCTAATAGAGCTCACCAGTGGCACTGATATAGGCAACACACTGCCCTCAAGTAGGTTTTTGGGCAGCAGACATTATTAAGAGGACTAGACAATCATCTAAAAGGGCTGTTTGTAGGTTCACAGGAGACACCCCCAGAGATTCCGAGAAATAACCGGGGAAACACTGGGGAATCCAATGTCCTACGTTGTGTGAATTATAGCAAGAAGTCCGTGAAAGTTGAACACATTTACACCATGAAACTGGAAAGCCCTGAAAAAATTAGGTTACATTTGCTTTAATGACCCTTTTGGAGCCACTTGTACTTCTACCTGACCCTCAGCCTTCCCCCTTTATTCCCTCTGGCTCTTGCATCAGAGCAATGGGTACAAGATGCCCTCAGATGGCATGACCTGTGTCAGGTGATCAATTACCTTTGCTTCCCAGTCAAGGGAGAAGGTCAGACACCAATCAATTTAGTTTATTCATTATCTTGCAGAGTCCAAGGAGGGTAAAAGGAAGTTGGCTGAAGTAACCACGTTTCTAGTTTTGGCTCCAATCGTTCCAATAACCCTCTTTCTTTTCCAACTTCAACCTAACAGTCCTCTGCTTGAATCAACCCAGATGGTGTTTATTCAGGAAATGCCAAGGCTAGAAAATGTCTTTGTCCTCAAAACAGATCAGCTTACCTGTCTTTAATCAATCCACCCACAGACAACCAGTCAACAGGCAAAGGGAACCTTGACCTCAAACACTGGTAGATGTGATGCCCCCTGCAGGACTGAGGAACTCCCCACACTTGCTGATGGCTCTCAGCTGAGATCCACCCTGGGAGGTGCCCTTGACAAATATCAAACTTCACTTTGGCTCCTCTGAGCCTTCTTCTCAAATGGCCTCAACCTTGAGCTTCCATGTCCATCCTAGCTGAGTCCAGCTTAGCAAGAACTACCCCCAACCCTTGATAGCTGACCAACCTCCTCATCCCCATTCCTCATCCCCAGTTCTTCATCCCTCATTCCTTGGCCTGCCTCTAGTAAGAATCCTGCCTGGCCAGTTTAGCAAGAACCTCATACCCTTGATGTCCCCTAGTAATTTTCCATCCACTGACCCCCTCTCACCCTGTCCTTGGTTATAACCCCCATCCATCCTTCTATTTGGAGTTGAGCCCAATCCCTTGCCCCTGTTGCAATATTCCTCTTGCAATAATTTTGAATAAAGTCCTCCTTGCCCTTTTAAGAAGTGTCAGAATAATTTTTTTCTTTATCACCTTTAGTTAAAGGAGGCCATCTCATCCACAGTGACACTTCCTTTGCATAGAAGTTCACCTTCCATGTTCCCCAAGGGATCAGCTGAATCCTTTGCTGCAACTGCATCAGTTCATCTTCTCTTCTGCCATCAGCTCATCTTCTCTTCTACCTAGTCCACTTCTCTCTCTCTCGACAGGTGCCTGCTAAGGGTAGGAAAGGACTCTTACCCCGAAGGAACCAACATAGCCCAGCAGAGAGGATCATAAGCTGGATCAGGGGGGCAGAATACAATTGGAAAAGGGAGAGTTTGTCAACCTGGGCACCTCCCATATGGCACAGCACTTAACATCCTGGCAAGGATCCCAGGAAAGAGCACTAAACATGTTACTCGGTGGCTTTTAGAATGGCCAACACTAAGTGAAGTAGAAATGCCAGAGCTGCCATCGTAGACAATGGAAGAAGGGATAAAAAGAGTAGATATGTTCTCCAATTCTATTCTGCAGGTGGACCTAGAGCACACTCCATCTTCTGATGCAGCAAGTAATATGCTGCTGAGAGGGACAGGGACATCACTGAAGTTCAGGGGAGCTGTGCTCCATGAGCCAGGGCAGAGAGCAGGAGACGTTGTTACAGGATTCCATGATGGCAGGTAGATCAGAGAAGAGTTGAGCCAGGTGGTGCTGCTGACCCATCAGTAGCAAGGTCAGTGCTACACACACAGGTATGTGTCGCAAGATGCCGTGGCAAACCAAGAGGCTGGCTCATGGAGGCCCATGGGAGTGGCGAAGAGAATGCAGTGCCTCTGTGCACAGAATGGATGGACTTTCAAAGGATATTACTCAAACTATACCAATGAAAAGAAATCAAGGATGACTTATCAGGAAATTGAGGTGAGCTATATCAGTAGGGTTATGATCCCTGGCCCAGCGTTTAGACCTGGAAGCTGTCTACTAAAGCTGTTCCCGTGAGGATGGACCCTGCCTCACTGCCTCAGAGATACACAGTCATGAATTCCCCAGTCATCTCCCAGAGGGACTGACAGCCATTTACTCAGGTAAAATGTCCAGATCTTTCAAGGACCGCAAGGCACTGGATCTAAGTTGCAGCATCTCCTGGTCTCCTATAAGCTGGGGATGGGAGGGAGCCTGGTAATCAGTGGAAACTTGGCGCTGGTCTGGCTCACAGCAGACCCTCTAGTGGTCATTTCCCTGGTTCTCAGACATATCAATGGAATGGATATCTTTTGTAGTTAGTCTCCCCAGCATTGGAGCTCCTTGAGATGTGGAGCCATCCTCATGGGGAAAGCCAAGTGGAATCTCCTGAAACTGTTCCCCACCCCGCAGTCAAGTTATTAAATCAAAAACAACACCACATCCCAAAAAGAATCTTTAAGGAGCCACCTTTAACAAGGAGGGAGGGAGCCTCCCCTTAAAGAGCAGGTATAGCAGTCCTCATAATTTCCCCATTTAGTTCACCCATTTGTCCCCTACAAAAAGCAGATCGATTCTGGAAGGTGACAGTGGACCACCACAAATTCAATAAAGTAGTAGCTATAATCACAGCTGCTGGTTCAGATGTCCTATCTTTGCTGGAGAACACAGCTCCGGTATAGGGTATGCAGCCCCAGCTTGGGTTAAGTGTATTCTTTTCTACCCCCATCAAGAAAGAGGACCACAAGTAGTTGGCATCCCCATGGAACAGTCAACAATAGAAATTTACAGTCTCACTCTAAGGCTTTATTAACTCCCCCATCCTTTCTCATAATATAGTCCAAAAGGGATCTGGAGCATCTGAACATTCTGCCAGCATCCCGTTTATCAGTGACAGACATGGCAGATATCACTATATCAGTGATATCCTGTTAATCAAATTGGATGAATATGTTGGAGGCCTCGATAAGACACATGAGCTCCAGAAGTTAAGAAGTAAACTTCACAAAAATTCAGAGCCCCCTTCATCAGTGAAATTGCTAGGGGCCTTATTGTCTGAAGCACGTAAGAGTCAATATACTAAGTAAGGGAACATATCCTTCAAAACAAAGGGCAGCTGCTGGGCTCACCGGTGACCCTGACAGTGAGCAGAAATCCATCCACCATCTGTCCATCCGTCCATCCATCCATCCATTCACCCAACTTTGTTGACAGCTACTCTGTCCAACCTGCTCCTTGCCTGAGGCTGAGGTGAGGCGGGTGGGAACCATCTGACAGTGTCTGGGTCCCACCTCTTACCACCACCACCCTCCCCCAAGGAGAATCTGCAGAGCAAGAGCCAAAGAGATACAAAGGAGCCATTTCAAAAACAGCATCCCAGGTGACCCTTATGAAATGCACTCTAGACAAAGGTCAAAGTGAGGTCACCGATCCCAACTCCAAATCTTTTAGTTTGACTCCCTTTGAAATTCCTTCCAGGGAACACACTGCTTGCTCNAGAAGAAAGGGGGGGGGGGGGGGGGGAGAGTGTGGGAGGAGGACTGGTGTATTAATCAGGAGAGCTTATGAAGTCAGGTTGGGTTATTTTTCCCCCTGAATGGCAGGTATTTTTGAAGCTGGTTTGTGGTGTGCACACCCCATCCTCCCAGAATGCTTGGCCGCCGAGAGCTCCCCCTCCCTGGGTTCTGCTTGGTGGCCGCTGAACCAACAAACATCTTCCACTTGTACACAGTGAGCTAGAGACGGGCCAAGTCCAGCAGATTTCTGCTGCTTTCGCTTCCAAAATTATCCAGCAAGCTCGCTGGCGGCCGTTCACGTTCTTCCAGGTTTCAGTGGGGACAGAGGCTGAAAGTTGGCCTCTTGAAGCACCCTGGGCTGAACTGAGTGAGTTCATGAAAAGGAAAAAAAGAAAGAAAGAAAATGTGGCACAACCAGTCCAAGAAAATTCCCACTGGGCCACAACTGTGTCACTCCATCTGATCTTTTCCAAAATAGGGTAACCATCTTTACAGAATCAAATGTCCCAAGTAAGGGCTTCTCACGTGGTGTCAGAAAGTAGAGCCTTTGATATCAGAAGGAGCCAACTTCAAATCCTGCCTCTGCTTCTGTGTCAACCTGAGCTATCCACGTAGCCTCTCAGAGCCTCGATTTCCACATCTGCAAAATGGGGGTATGAACTGATTCCTCATGTGCATCAGAGGGGAGGGTGGCTGTGAGGTGCCTGGCACACAGCCCACGTTCTTGTAGTCCCTTTACTATAACTGGATCAGCTTTCACAGAATCGGAGCTCATCAGAATTGGAAAGGGTCAGGCAGAGCACTCTGTCCAAGTAGTTGAATATTCAATTCTTAACGCTCCTGGGGCTTCTGTCTTATGGCTGACCTCATCCAAAATGGATAGAGAAGTCTCAAAAAGGAAAAATCAAGACAACATTTCATGAAAAAGAAAGTATCCGAAGGCATATTCTCCCACCCGTTTCTGAGATGTCACCATCATCCAGGGTGGCCACGTTGGTCTGATACATGACAAAGAGGGTGGAGAGGCTGGGCCTTGGCAGCCATGCAGGGTTCTCTGACCTCCCCCAGGTGCTGTCCCCTGAGCCCAGTGCTGGGGTGTAACTCAGAGGCTGCATCTGCAAGATGGCCTGAAATGCTTTCCAAAGAAAAGACCATGGAGGAGGAAGTAGCTCCCTAAATCACTTAGGAACACCTCATCCCCAAGTAATGCACAACTAGTGAATTAAGTGGCCCCTGCAACTGAGAAGTCCAGGGACAGGATAGGTTTTGGCAAAGTGTGGTGAGCAGCTCGGGGGGAGTATCTGAGAAGCTTGTTTCTTTCCGTCTCCCCGCTGTGCCTTCTGCCTGAGTCTGCCTCTGCTGTTGGCCACAAGATGGCCGCCTGCAGCACAAAGGGCATCCTAGCCCAGTGAGGAAAGCGAGCTCCTCCAAGCTGGCTTCTATGAAAGAACAACAACAACAGAAGCTTCCTTCTCAAAAATGTCCAGCTTCCCAAGGACACTTGCCAATCACTGAGGCCCAGGATATTAAGCTGTGAACACATGCTTAGGCCAACCAGGATCCACCTCCTGAAACTAGGGCGTGGGCCTGTTTCCCACTGGCGTAGAAAAGCTGTGTGGGGGACAGCACCCAGTTGAAAACTGCGGTGCTGGCACCAAGATAAAGGGGGAGTGGGTGGTCTGCTGACAACAGCAAATACGCCCCTCACCATCAGAGGCTTTGCCCATCCTAGACATACATCGGCTCTGATTCTCCCACTGCATCCACTGCCCTCCATTCCTGTAAAGGTAGAGGAGCAAATCGGACTAGTTCCTCTGCCTCCAGTGTGGCTGTGACTCATGGGTTGGCTGATGTCCCGCTGGAAGGGGCCCGGGGCCGTCCGACTGCCTGAAATCACTGGTCTCCAAACTTTGTTCCAAGAAGCGCTTTTGTGCATGGAGCAGTCTGGAGGGGCACTGGAGGTAACAGAAAGGGGGTGCCTGGGGATGAAGGAGGCTAAACGGGTCAGGTTCTGGATTCCATTCTACGTTAAGCTTACCCACCTGCCCCTTAAAACAGGTCTCTGATGCTCATTATCTGTAGTCGTGACCCTGGTCTTTGACCCTGGCCCACGTCCTGTGCAAGTGCCAAATCCTCCCCGCGTCTGCCTCCCAAGGCCCCGTTTCCGGCTTGTGAGTGGCCTCAGGCCTCAGACCAAGGCCCTGAGATTTGCTTCCCTTGTGAGCCTGAACAGGGGTCCTTCTGCATCACATAGCACCGTCACTCAGCCAACCTGATACTAGCCCGTTTCCACTAACCTCCTCCCTGTGTGACCTTGGGAAGATCCCCTGACCTCCCTCCACCTCAGCCTTCTTCTCTTTCAAATTCCAAGAACAATCCACGACCTAGACCAACAAATACATTGCCTATTGTGGCACTGCGTTGATGGTTACATTTGCAGAATCTCTCTTTTTATTATTGGTAATGGCTGGAATTGCTTGGCCTGCTCAACATTAATGTGAACTGTATCCAGGCTCCATTAAAAAAAAAAAAAAAAAAAACTCTTTAAAAAGGGAATTAGAGGCCTCTAAAGACAACACTTGCACTAAGTGGGCTCTGAGTGGCCCCAGGCGGGTTCCCCAGAGCTCCATAACTTTCTAGAGCCTCTCCAAACAGAATGCTCAGAGCTCAGGCCCCCGCTCCAAAGCTGGATCCACTTACAGACACGTCTGCCCCTCGGAACTGCTTTCTGTGGCTGCTACTGAGATGTGCGTCTTCTCATCGCTGTGCCAATTCTCCTGCCTCGGCAAGTCTGACCGCTGGCCTCAACCAAGGCCCCACCAGTGAGCAGAAGGCAGCATCAAGGATATGCATCGAACCATTCAGTCATCGTTTGTCCATCCAAGACGTGTTGACAGCCCTTCTCTGCAACCCGTTCCATGCTTGAGGGGAGGTGAGTTGGGCCGGGAACTATCTGATGGTGTCACTGCACAGGACTCAGGAGCGTCTGGATCCTGCTTTTTGCTACCTCCCTCCCCGCAGAGGATACCCAAGGAGCAAGAGCAGAAGAGAAACAGGAGCCATTTCAGAAACTGCATCTCAGATGAGCCTTATTCAGTGCCCCTTTGACAAGGTTCAAGGTCAAAGTGAGGCCGCCTATCTCTACTCCAAATCTTAATCTTAAAATCATCACACCAATGCATGCTGAAAATCAATACAAAAGAAGGAAGGAAAGATTGAGGCTGGGGGAGGAGAACAACCATGAGAAAGACCCAAACACCAAGAGGGGCACCGAATCCCCTTACCCAGCCACAGGTATGAAGAGGGAAAGGGAGACAAATGAGAATGTCCCTGAGTCCTGAAGCCAGGCCTCGCTTATTCAGAAATGATATAATGGGGTTGAAGCAGGGAAGAGGGTACCAGGCCCACAGAATAGCACGTGCACAGGTGCGGAGTGTGACAAGAAAGAACTGGAGCAGCCAAGGGCTGCGGGGGCCAGCTTCAGAGGACATAGGGACAACCCCACTTCTGCCATGGTCCTGAGAGTCCCCTCATGTTGGGTTTAACCAAGTGACTTGCTTTGGCCTCCAAAGGCTAGCAGGCCTGAGGAGAGCAACGGCTGTAAACGTGCCTCCAAGATTAGGAATGTCTCCTTGTTCTCCTGCCTTTTGCCTTGAGAAGAGCATGCCCTAGGCCATCACTGATCCAAGGAGCATGTGGCATACGGGGCGGACCCGAGACCCAACACGCACAGCCTGCAGTCAAGCCCAGTCCGGCTGGCCAACACTGGCCACTAGCTGCCACCCCACAGGTGCATGAGCAAGAACTATCCATGCTCAGTGTGGCACACCAAGGAGGCTTTGTGGGTGTTTGTGACACAACACATGCCAATTTGTGTGCCCTGTAAGCCCAAGTAAGACCTTGAGAACCTACCCTGCGTGCAAAAAGGAATCACTTAATGATTGCCTGAGGCAGGGCTGGCCATGGAGAGCACACACACTAAATGCTTGCTGATATGCTGACTGAATCATGTGGGTTTTGCTTACCCTGGTTCTCCGCCTGGAACAATGTGGCCCACCTGACACACACATGTTCTGCTTCAAGCACTCTGTGGGAAACATTCACAGAACCTTCCCCGAGCTGGAGCTGAGGCACCGGAGGATTTGGCGCCCCCGTGCCTCGGACAGGACCTAGGGAGAGCTGGTGCCCGGTAAATGTTTGTTGAATGAACAAATGAACCTCCTGACGGCTCCCAGCACAGAGCTAGGCCAGTGGCCCTCACGCAACAAATACCTGATTGCCCGGCTGCCAGTGTTTGTCCTAATTAACTCCCTTGCCTGTTCTTTCTTTCTTCTCTCATTTAGAATCACAAACTCGCTCCCATGTGCTACTCAGCCTCAGCTACAGTAACCTCTTTATTCCATTTTAATAATACCTAGACTATGGACAGAGTGACATAAAGGAAACCCGTGAGTCAAAACATCTATGGTAGGAAAAATACAGGTGACCTATAAAGTACTTCACCAACTTTCCTGAAGACTTCATGTTTGGACCCTATAAATCACAGGCGCCTGGCCCGCGCAGGCTGGCCCGCCGCACTTCAGCAAGCGGCCCATCTTTAAGAGGCCTGGGCACAATGGCTTGTTGATGCAGGGTATTTATACAGAATTTCCCACATCAATCTTGGTGTAAAAAGAGAGGTGATGTCATCGAGCAGGGAAACAACTATCATCTGTAGAAAATCCTGAGCAGTCCCTGGGACAACGTTGTGCCTGTTTATTTATTCAAGTGTGTATGGACTGTAAGAAGGACACAGAGGCTGCACCGCAAAGACCAGGAGCCTTGCACACGGCCATGCCCTCTGACCCGGGAATCATTCCCCTTCTAGGAATGTGTCCTAATAAAATCCCTGAGAGGCGCATGGAGAGATGCACAAAGATGTCTGCAGTCTGACTCCAGGGATGGTATCTAGAAAAGGAAAAACACAAACAACCTCTACTTGCTACCATGGAGGGTGGTAAGCAAACTAGATGACATCTATGAATGTAGTATTTTACAGCCTTTACAGATGATCATTAGGCCCTTTCTTGTTCCCTTCCCTTCCCGATTAATTCTGTCTAGAAGCCGTGAGGTGTGGCTGAGCAGGGTGGGCATCTTCCGAAGATGATGGTGGGGGTCGCCGAGCCTCAGTGAGGTACAGGGCATGGTCTACACAGGGTGGTGGCAGTGGCAGGGATGGCTCAGTCCAGGGTGCTGAAGCATGGCACCTCACCAAGCGGAGGAGAAGGGGACAGGGAGGGAGGCGGCATTGGGGGGCAGTCTGGCACAGGGCTTCAGAGCCCGAGCATATGGAGGAGAGGGTCCTCATGAGCAGTGGCAGCTGCAGAGGGCCAGCAAGGGGGGTGGAGCCTGCCTGGGGACAGGAGGGCCTGCATACGGGGTGGGGAGAGATGCATCCCAGCACTTCGGTTCAGAACCCATCACCCACACGTTTGGAGGGTGGGTTGCAGTGGTAGTGAAGCGACTGCAGGAGCATCAAGCCCAATGGGAGATATGTTTTAAGTGTCTCATTGCCAGAGAAGAGAGCTGCAAATCTGGAAAGGCAAAAAGTGGAATGAAAAGTGTGGTGTTGGAGATATCAGTGTGAATTCACGTGAATTCTGGGAGAGATAGATGCAGAGGTGGCTCTGTGTGTTTGTGTGTATGTGTGTGTACACATGTCCTCTAGCTCTGTCTTCTGAGAGCATATGGAAATGACAATAGCTCAAGAGCAATGAGCACACCTCACAAGAGGATCTTGGTTTCTAAATACCATTCTCCACTACAAGAACCCAGGGGGTCTGTGAAGAAATGGCTGTTGGAAGAGGCAGTCTGCAATAGGCCTAAGCATTCCTGCACATTCCTAGTTGGTGTGCCAAGAACAGAAGAATCTGACCACTCCTTTCAGGCCTGTGCCAGGGTTGTGTTAGCACTGAGTGGTTTTGCAGAATGTGCAATGTCTCCCTCTCCCAAAATAAAGAGAAGACTTGCTTTGTGCTTTCTAATTTTTTTAATGTTTATTTTATTTTTGAGCCAGAGAGAGACATAGCATGAGTGTGGGAAAGGTAGAGAGAAATACACACACAGAATCTGAAGTAGTCTCCAAGCTCCGAGCTGTCAGCACAGAGCCCGATGAGGGGCTCGAACTTGTCAACCACGAGATCATGACCTGAGCCAAAGTCAGACACTCAACCAACTGAGCCATCCAGGTGCCCCAGCTTCGTGCTTTCTACAAAAGCAGGGGACTCCGCCAGCTTGGTGTCCAGCTGTAATGCAAAGGCACTGCAGCTGTCCTTCTAGGCCATCTCGTATTGCTTCCGTTGCACTTGGGTGTGTGAAAACCCAATGCGAGGGTGCTGATGCTCATGCTACTTACTGTGTCATGAGTATTCATAAAGTCCCTTGTCTCTGACTCAGAAGTCTCATGTCATTTTACCAGCATCCATAAAAAAGTGACAGGCTCTTAATAGTTTGTAGTTAGAATAAAATCAAATCCCAGACCAAATGATAATTAATTCTAGGGCTGGGCCAGGAAAAGTATGAGATGTGATTACAATATGCTTTACCAGAGAATAAGGGAATGCTCAGACAGAGATGGGGACACATCAAGAAATACAGAAGGCAGCTTTACATGGCTCTCACTGGATAAAGCTGGGACAAGTGGAACATCAAAATAAATAATAGTAACAAATTATAATCTATTAAGATAGGAACTCATGATTCATACTGACTTAAATAAATAAAGAAAAGAAGATGTTCAAAGAGGTTTTAGGAAATGGGCAAAGTGTTCTACTCTACATATAGGACAGAAGACATGAACTCTGTCAGGTTTGTTTATCAGAATCCATTCCCCATTTCCCAATATTTGTTTATGCCCCTCTCAGGCCATAAGCTCTGGTTGAAAATCTGTTTCAGATGTGGAGCACATGATCCAGCCCCGGTCCATCAAAGCAGGCCATGCCCTTGGCCGCTGGAACTAGTTCAGGGATGGGCACTTGACCTAGTCTGTCTGATCAAAGTGAATCTCAAAGTTTTATGGGGGAAAAAACAATCTTACTCTTTTCCACTGGGCTTGAATTTGAAAGGGTGTGACTTTGGACCTACTCGGCCATTCTGTCACCACAAGGGAAGAACTTGGAACTCTTGAGTGAATAAAGCTGCTGTATAGACTCGTCATGTTGTCTGGATGCCCTGACTTCTGAACACCCTTAATATGTACAGTCTGTGCATTCTTTTCCACACCACCAAAGAATTAATTCAATTCTGACACTACCCAGAAATAGCATCAGATGCCACAGAAGAAAAGCCCAGTCCCACAACACTGCCCCCACTAACACATACACACACACACACACACACACACACACACACACACACACACACTTTAGATGCCAATTACAGGTATAGGTTGTCACCTGGGCCTCTGACTGAGCAGTTATAGATTGGAGGTTCCCACAACCCCCTTCCTGAGTTCAATTAGTTTGCTAGAGTGGCTCATAGAACTCAGAAACATTCTACTTAGTGACTACCAGTTTATTATAAAAGGATATAGCTCAGGAGCAGCCAGATGGAAGAGATGACCAGGGCAAGGTATCTGGGAGGGCTCCCACTCTCCTGGAATCCCCTTATCTTCACTAAGTGGGAAGCTCTCCAAATCCTGTCCTTTTGCGTTTTTGTACAGGCTTTATTACATAGGCATGTTTGATTAAATCACTGTCTGCTGGTGACTGAATTTAATCTCCAGCCCTTCCCCACTCCTCTGCGGTCAAGGGGGTAAAAGGGAAGTTCCAACCCTCCAATCCCATGGTTGATTCCTCTGGTGACCAGCCCCCATCCTTAGGAGACCTATGAGCATTCAAAAAAATCTCATTAACATAACAAAAGCTACCTTTATTGCTCTCATCACTTAGGAAACCCCAATGCTTTTAGGAGCTCTGTGCTGGAAACAGAGAGAAAGACCAAATACACACGTCTTTGTCTTCTTATAAATCATAAGATATTTATAACTCTTTGGCTTTGTGAATCCATAAGGTCAAATTCAGAAAACTTGCTACTCTAGTTCCTTTGCACCTGACCATAGGCCTGTATTCTGGGTGCCACCAATAAGATGTATTCATACAGATTTTGAATATAAAGTAACCAACGTAGGCAAGGAGGCATTGCTCAAAACACATGTTTCAGGTGAAGGTAGCAGCAGAGGCATCTGGGCTGCACGGGTGGTAGTGGCTGAGAATCAAGTTAGTGGCACCAGAAGAACATCAGTGGAAGGAGTAGCTGCACTGAAGCTGAGTTCCTGACAGCAATGCAAGCCATACCATTTGCTGCTTGCTCGTAGCAGTGGTGACAGTTTTCTCACATCAGTTCACAAGAACTTATAGGGACATTATTTCTGGAAACTTAACCTTGACCCTGATTCTTCAGCCCTTACAACAATTCTAAATTACCCAATATTCTTTAATTAATCTCCTTTCCTGCTTGGTAAGCCAGAGTTAACTTCTGTTGCATGCAACTAAAAGTTCTCTCTGATTTAAAAAAAAAAAAAAAATGAGAGGGTGCACCTGGGTGGCTCAGTCGGTTAACTGTCCAACTTCAGTTCGGGTCATGATCTCACAGTTCATGAGTTCAAACCCCATGCCAGGCTCTGTGCTCATAGCTCAGAGCCTAGAGCCTGCTTCAGATTCTGTGTCTCCCTTTCTCTCTGCCCGCCCCCAAATAAATAAAAACATTAAAAGAAAAAAGAAAATTTTTAAAAATGGTGCCAAAAGTTGGGTAATGAGGTAACAGAACCTCTGACATGGGGAGGGAGGACCTGACCCTTCCTGGCTGAAGCAGGTGACACTTTTATGCAGTGGCAAACACCTGATCAAATCATTGCCTATTCTAACTTAAGACTTCATGCCAACTGAGATTAAAGAGCCAGGAGAAATTATACGAACATTCCAGAATATTAGTCCATGCTGGCTACCTCTTGCCATTTTTAAAAAATGTTTCTTTATTTTTGAGAGAGAGCACAAACAGAGAAGGGGCAGAGAGAGAGGGAGACACAGAATCCAAAGCAAGCTCCACACTCTGAGCTGTCTGCACAGAACCAGATGCAAGGCCCGACCCCGGGAACTGTGAGATCATGACCTGAGCCAAGTCAGACACTTAACCCACTGAGCCACCCAGGCACCCCTTCTTGCCATTTTTAATAAAGTCCTGCAAAAGAGAGGTGATCTCAGATGAGACCTAGCCAGCTTGCAAGCCACTGGAAGGGACAGTGCTTTGCTAAGAGAGGTACCTTCTGACTGAAGCCTATAATCTAAACCGACTGAGAATTCCAGAATCTGAAGTCTTCCAAGTTGGAAAAGCCCATGTAACAGCAATGAAGCTACAATGTTAACAGGAAATGAGATCAGTGCCTTAGACTATTGCCTAGAATCTTCCCCTAAGAGCTCTCTATCAAATAAAGGAGGAGTCCCAACAAAGATCAAACTAAAGGAGATAGATATCTCTGTACTCAAGGTTACTATAGTAAATTGCCCCAAAGAATCAGCCATTAAACCAGGGACTAGAGTGTTGAGCAGAGCACAGAGAGAGTGGGCAAAAGAGGAGACTCATCAGGCTCACACACTATGTCTACCTGAAATCCTTTTCTGTGGTTACTTACACATGGAAGTCTCTGAAATCAAAGACTGGATGGATCTCTGTTACATTTTTGAGAGATATATGTTTCCAAAACAATCTGAGCTTGACCTTTGATAGGCTGTTAAACCCCACAAATAATCTTTGGGAGTCAAACTCACCAAGAAGAATGGACGACTAAAGCTGTGCAGGTCCCAGAAAAGACCCCTGCCCTGAAATCTGTCTCCTATGTAGCTAAGATAACAGACAAGGCAGTGTCATCTCACATCCGGACCTAGTGGGTGGCCTGCATTTCGTCACTCAGGGATCCCAGAGTTCAAGACAGATGTAGTAACTGACTCTGGACTTTAGACTATACACAGAGTATATGTATAGAAAGAAAGGCATGTGTGGATGTTGAGTAACTACAAGATTGAACTATGGCAGATGTTTTTAATTGGCCACCTGACAGCTCCTCACAATTCTGTTCTTCCTTGCTTTCTTCTACTAGCAAAGCTAAAAACTAACTAGTCACCTTCCCAGACTCCTTTGCAGCTAAGGGTGGCCATGTAATCTGGTTCTGGCTAATTCAATATAAAGGAAATCACTGGGTGAGGCTTACAGTCATGGTTTTAAGAGGAGCTAGGCTCTGGGCATCTGGGTAGCTCGGCTGATTGAGCATCTGACTCTTGATTTCAGCTCAGATCATGGTCCCAGAGTTATGGGAATCGAGCCCTGCATTGGGCTCCATCTTGAGCATGGAGCCTGCTTAAGATTCTCTCTCTCTCCTTCTGCCCCTCTCCGCCACTCTCTCTCTCAAATAAAATTAAAAACTTAGAGAGAGAAAGAAAGAGAGAATCAACTGATATAAATAAGGTAATCAAACCTTTTCCTTACAAAATACCAAAAATACCATATGCAGGGGACACTGGCTGGCTCAGTCAGTAGAGCATGTGACTCTTGGGTCTCATGGTCATGAGTTCAAGCTCCATATTAGGTGTAGAGCTACTTTTTAAAAAAGTATCTTTGGGGAGCCTGGCTGGCTCAGTTAGTGAAGCATGTGACTCTTAATCTCAGGGCTGTGAGTTCAAGCCCCATGTTGGGCATAGAGCCTAATTACAACAAAATAATAATACTACCTACAAAGCTGAGGTTTCCTTTGACCACCCCTCAAGTCTATCCTCTTAGCCTCCTTCCTCTCCCATCATCAGTTTGTTGTGCACCCTTCCAGACCATCCTCATGCATTTGAATATACTTCTATTTGTGTATACACAATATATGTATTTGTATGTGTATATATCATATGTAATATAATATATACAGGTATGCTGTATATGTAAGTGTGCAATGCACAATATTACAAATGATCTATGATATCCTTGGGGATTATACATATGGTATCATACTGAGGATATCATTCTGCAACTTGTTTTTCTTACTCCACAATATCTTTTAGAGATTTTTTCCATGCCATACTTAAAGATCTACCTCATTCTATTTACCCGTTTCATAGTTTTTCATCATGTGGATGTTCTATAATTTATTTAGCCATTTTTCTTACCAATGGACATTTAGATCATTTCCAGCTTCACAATTTACTTCTTACCCTTAGAAACAACACTGGAATGAAAAGTCTTGTCCATTGCTCTTCATGCACATGTGCAAGTATTTCTCTAGGGTAGATACTTAAAAGTGTAATTGCTGGGTCATAGGCTATTCACATTTTTTATTTTTATGTCCTTTTAAAAGTTTAATAGATCCTGCCAAATTTCCCTCCAAAGTGGCAGTACAAATTTATAGTCTCTCAGCAGTGCATGAGAATTCCCCACACTCTCACCAACTTAACTCCCCCCCCCCCAATCTGATGGGTAAGAAATGGCTTCTGGTTGCATTCATGTGCAATTTTCTGATGAGTGGTGAGCTTGGCTTTGTCTGTCCAACTCCCGTCTCCAAAGGGCTTGCTTTGGCTCCAGCAGCCGGGCACGTTCAGTCAGGGATCTGCATCATGGAAAGGGATGGTCTCTGAAGTGGAAACCGGCAGAGTCAGGCTCTACTGCTTCTGCTGCAGTAACTCAGGGAAGTTAACAGACTTTCCTGGTTCAAAGAGGAGGGTGGGGAATTAAGTGAGATAATGCATAGGAGGGGGTTAGCCCAGTGCCTGAACATCAAACTGCGAATAAAGGCCGGCCATCACCGCCAGCCTCATTCCTGTTACTATGATCACCACGGCTTTCTTGCTACTGTGCGGTAGGTGGCGCGAACATGGCCACCAGTGATCCCTGCTGCCTGATTCACACTCTCTTGTAATCCCCGTCCCCTGAGCACACGCTGCTCCTAGTGGCTTGCTTCTGCAGCAAAAACTGAGGGGATCGATTCATGTTCATGATTACGTTAGAAAAGACCGTGGCTCCCATCTTGCTGACACGTTCCTACTGCCGTCACTGTTTGTACACTTGGATGAAGCAGGTGGCCGTGTCAGAGAGGGCCGTGTGGCAAGGGACTCAGGCCATTAGCCGGTGAGAAACTGAGGCCCCCAACAGCCTGTGGGGAACTGAAACCTGCCAACAACCACATGACTGAGCATGGAAGCATCCCTTCCCCGGTCAACCCTTCTGATGATGACAGCCCCACCTAACACCTGGTCTATCGTCCATGAGGGGCCCTGAGCCAGAGGACCCAGCTAGGTCATTGCCAGGCTGCTGACCTACAGAAACTATGAGGAAATAAATGTCGTTATTTCAAGACACTAAGTTTCGGGGTAATCTGTTACACAGCAACAGGTAACTAATACATCATATTGCCTCCCTAAGAAAACAGGTTCCACTAACCACCTCTCTTGATCAGTTAACATGAAACTGAGAATCCCCCCCCCAAAAAAAAAGCATGGAAACAATGTATATTTGACTAAAAATAATCTGTTGAACAGTTCCCTGGGACAGGAAGATGCTGTGAATTATTTTGAAGAAAAAAATCTATGTATTTTCATAACCAGTAGTTTGATTTGCAGCCCCCGGGATTGCAAAGATGGAAGGCACTGGAGTGCAAAGCCTTGATGGTCAGAGGGGCCTGGCTTTCAAGTTCAATGCTACTACCTCCTAGCTGGACCACCTTGGACATGTCACTTGTCCTCTCTGAGCCTCCGTTTCCTCAACCTTCAAAAGAGGCTTAGGAAAGAAGACAGCCTCCGTGAGGTCACACAGTTTTACTGTGGGGATGCAGAGCTACAGCGCACCAACACACCCAACATGCAGCAAGCATGAAAAGGTTACTCTCTTCTTCCGAGGCTTTTTGACCTTGACATTTCCATCCCTTCACAACCAGAGAAAACACTGAAAAATACCCCAGTGAAATGGCAAAGGAGAAACAGCAACCTGCTTGAGCCTGTATGAAAAGAGAAGGCAGGCCTAGGCTTCACAAGATTCAGAATAGAAGAGTGTGAGCTGGTTTTCTTTTAACATCTCAGTTAATCTTCTCAGTCACCTTCTAAGTAATTAGGGGCTGAAAAGTAAAGGTCTGCTGGCTTTGGGCAGACCTTATCTGGGCACCTTTTCTTCTTTTTTCCGCACGAAGACTCTAAAACCACGCACCTGCACCTGTTTGCCTTAAATCAAGAGCCCCCAAAATGATGTTTTCAATTAACAGATGCCTTTCTTTCTAAACCTGATCTCAAGCCAAAGCTGTATCAAGCTAAAATGTTCATTTTGTCTCACTGCCATCCCCCCCAACCAAAAAGATAAGAAAGTTTCTTATCCCTTGTTTCTACTATTTCTTACCTTTTGTAAAATTATTCACTGTGAAAATTCAAACTTTTCCTTCAGTGGAAGCACAAATCCTTTGAAATGAGAGCAGAGAAACAGACCTGGGCCAATTCTGGCTATGGTCCAGGCAGTCTGAGGATGGCTTGGGGAAGACAGGCGGTGAGAGCTTTAGCCAAAGCCCACCTCTGTCTGCTTTCCTCCCCATCCGGAGGATCGAGCTCTGTCTAGACAGCCAACCCCATAGATTATTTCCATTTCTGCTCAGCTCCTTCCTTCACCTGCTCTTGAGTGACGAGGGCACGTTGGTAAAGACTTCAGGATCATTCCAGAAAGATCCTTGAGTTCTCTGTCTCCAAGACGGCCCAGCGAGGGGAGAATGGGGAAGGGACATGTTTTGTGTTATGAAAAGGGGGCACAGAAAAAGAATGACTGTATGAATCATTCCTACCACCCGAGCCCTCTCTGGGTGAAGACAGCTTTGAAAACAAGTTAGGCATGTGACTTTTTTCTTAAAAGGCAGGTTTTGAGGAATTTCAGTTGATCTCTGTGTTTTGTCTTTTTCTTGTTTTTTTTTTTTTGTTTGTTTTTTACTATTCTGCCCCCAGCACTATAATCAATCTAGTCTTTCAAGGTCAGCATTCTTGCCACAGAAGTGGAAGGCCAGATACCCCCTCCCACGAACCTAAAGCAGAGCACGGCCCTTTGGGTAAGTGGGCCAGAGTTAGCAAATACACATAGACAAGGCCCAGTTAAATCTGAATCACAGATAAACAACCACTTCACCTACTAAGAACATTTTTTTATTATCTGAAATTCAAATTTCAATGGGCATCCTGTGTTTTTTCCAACTGGGTCTGTGGGGAATCTGTTTCTGGAAGGAGTGACCCAAAGGCACAGAGTGAGAGATGGAGAGGCTTCAATGGGGTTCCATCCAGGGGGGCAGACGAGACCCGGGGCTGGTAGTGCCACTGGGGACGCCAAGTGTCCCACGGCAATGGTGTCAGGAGCACCGCACAAGGGGGACCATCTCTGGGCAGGGGCTTCTCCATGCCTCAGCTTCCTCCTTCTTGTCTAAGGCTCATTCTGCCACTTTTCTCTTGATTCTCAGATCTGAGAATCATCCAAGAAATTCCTTCCTGACAATGCATTTTAAAAAAATTGTTTTAATGTTTATTTATTTTTGAGAGAGCGAGCGAGCAGGAGGGGGGCAGAGAGAGGGGGAGACGCAGAATCTGAAGCAGGCTCCAGTCTCTGAGCTGTCAGCAGAGAGCCCAACATGGGGCTTGAGCCCACTAACAGCAAGATCATGGCGTGAGAAGTTGGATGCAAAACTGACTGAGCCACCCAGGTGCCCCCCTGATTATGCATTTAAAACAAATTTTTTAACGTTTTTATTTATTTTTGAGAGACAGAGAAAGAGACACAGAGTCCAAGTGAGGGGAGAGGCAGAGAGAAGGAAACACAGAATCCAAAGCAGGCTCCAGGCTGTGCGCTGTCAGAACAGAGCCTGATGTGGGACTCAAACCTCAAGATCATAACGTGAGCCAAAGTCGGATGCTTAGCCAACTGAGCTACCCAAGTATCCCCCCCAATAATGCATTTTTAATCAAAGTTTTCCCAAATTCATCTTCTTTCTCAGCTAAATAAATAAATAAGATGCACCTGAGCATCTGGGCTCTCAGTCCAACTCAGGGACAGTCCATGTCCAGGGGGAGGGGCCGGAACTCCACCACAACCCAAGCCCTCAGAAAGGGCCTGCTGTGTTCCTCTGGTGGACAGATATCCCGGAGGCTACTCTGCTCGCCCTTGATGGAGAACTTGGCCACGCTGCTACAATGCTTCCGGGTCAGCCACCTTTTGGGGCCATTTCCTGGGTAGCTTTTAGGGCAGCGGGCACTGCCATCCCAACACCGGCTGCCTTTTATTCACCTCCGAGGGCCAGATCCGGCAGGGGCAGGGAAGGTTTCTGTGCTCCACCCTCCAGCCATAAAGGGCCCCCCAGGGCCTCTTCCAGCCGAGAGCTGGTTCTTCAAGCCACTTGCTAAAAAATCTGGAGCCGCGGGACCCTTGCCCTGGCAGTTCATTGCTGGGCTCATTGCTGGAGGGCCACCGCGGCCCAGGAGGCACCTGCCTTTCACCCACTGACTCTGCCCTCTGACTCTCTAGCCCTCTCCTCCCCCATGTCTTCCTGTTTAAATACAAGAGAGTTGGAGCTGCTCAAATGCAGGCACGAACCCTGGCTGTCCTATTCCTTGGCAGTGTGCTCTCAGCCACTGTCTGAGCCTCGGCTTTCTTGTCTGTAAGAAAAGGGCAATCAATCCATCTAGCTTATGGGGTGTGGTGAGGATGCAATGAAACCATGCATGTGAGGTGCTTAAACAGTGCCCAGGTCACCCCTGGCCTCTGCTTTGCCCTCTCTTCCAGAACTGAAGGCAGTTTACTAAGTAGTCAGCTGTGGTATCCTGTCTCCCCCACCTGGGCCACAAGCCCACAGACAGCCGCTGTAGGATGCCACACAGCCATCTTAGCCAACCAGATGATCGTGAATCGTATTGACCATAACAATGACTCACACTTATCTACTGTCCTTATGTCTCATGAGCCGCAAATAAAAATAAAATAAAATGACAAAAAAACCTGGTCCTCATGAAGTTCACATGCTTTAGCTCAGTCAGTCCTCACAGTCGCCCCCACGATGAGCTTCTGTGCCTACTTTACAGATCAGGAAACTGAGGCTCAGAAAAGGTAAGTGACTTGCCCCAGGTCATTCAGCTTAATAAGATAATCAACCAATACTTAAACACAGACTCCAGAGCCTGTCCCTTTATTACTACTTGGTTTCCTTTAAGCTTCATGAGAAGGCTGTGAGATTGGGATCATCTGTTAGCATTCTGCCAGGGTGAGGATAAAAAGCACCAAACATAGTCAGTCACTCAGCACAAGTCACCAGGCTGCTCAAGCCTGGAGCGCCAAGTGAACATGGTATGTTGAACCCACAGGGCTGCGGTCCTCTCATCTCACCGCCAGGAGGGCCACCTCTGAGCGTCCCACGAGGAAGCCAAGACCTGGTACCTAGGAGGCCCCTCAAAAATCCCTCTTTTGTTGAAAGACACCGCAAGCTGGCCTCGCTGCAATGAGGATGGCAGAGATCAAGGCCATGGAAAAGTCAAGGAATCCACTTCCAGACTGCAAGACACAGAGGCTGAACTCCCTCTCCACCCCATTTCTATTGCTTTCTCTTCATTTTTGCGTGGCAGATGGGGACTACCTCAGCCATGGCCTCTCTCTGCTCAGTGCCTCACACGAGGTCTCCAGAAGCTACACCCAGCACAGTGCTTGTTGCCCAACTCCTGCCAGTAATGGCCTTGAGCCGAGCTGCTGCTCCTGAGTTCCATCTGAGGGTCTCTCAGAGAGGTATTGCCAAGTGCTACCCTGAGCTCCTTCATGGCCCCATCCAAGGCTTCTCAAAACGATTTCTTCCCTTCTTGAAAGCCTTTTTAACCCCTAGCCACATTTTTAGTTCTACCCACCAGCACTCTAGCCTACTTTATGCATTAGACGTGCTGGTGGGAAAGGGCTCCAGCCCTGTCCCATGTGGCTTCAGAGCTAAGGTGGAAATTCCTGCCTACATGGGAAGAGGCCAGTGCCAACTTAGATATTTTTTCTGTATTTGCTACCTCTGGCTATTGGAGTTGGATAGACCTGGGTGCAAATACAAGCGCTATCTTGCAAGCCCAAGTTTAATTAGAGGTGGACTATCTTCCTAACTGGTTCCCCTGTATATTACTGAGGAATTTTAGATGTAGTAACAGAAAGCCAATTCAATTAGCTTTAAAAAAAAAAAGGGGGGGGGAATAATGTTTAGGTCTCTAATGGCTCATGAAATGTAGAGTCCAGGGTAGTATTAATTCGGCTTTAGGTACTGCTGGATCCAGGAGCTCAAATAAGGTCAAGACTCAGTCTCTCACTCTACCTTTGTATGTTTTTTCTGTGTTGGTTTTTATTATGAGCTGAATTGTGTCTCCTCAAAATTCATGTTAAAGTCCTACCCCCAGCACTTTAAAATGTGACTATATTTTGTGACGGGGTCTTTAAAAAGATAATTCAAGTAAAATGAGGTTATATGGGTGGGCCCTCATCCAATATGACTGGTTTCCTTATAAGAAAAGGAGATTAGAATACAGACAGACACAGAGGGAAGACCATGTGAAGACACCAGAAGATAGCCATTTACAAGCCAAGAAGACAGGCCTCAGGAGAAACCGACCTTGTCGACACCTTGATCTTGGACTTCCAACTCCAGAACTGTGAAGCAACAAATGTGTGTTGCTTATGCTACCCAGTCAACAGGTATGCTTCGGTATGGCAGCCCTACCAAACTAATATAACTTCGTTTTCAAGCACGTGCTGCCCAGGACATGACAATATGGCCCCTGCAGTTCCAGGCTCACATCCCCAGCTCAGTAACCTCAGTGGAAAGTCTCTTTTCCCTAACAGGTCTGACAAAACTCCCAGAATTGAGTCTCATTGGCTGCATCTGGGGTCCCCTGTACACTCCTGAGCCAATCCCTGTGCCCAGAGGGATGGAAGAAGCTGAATGGCCAGGCCTGAGTCCTATGCCCACCCCTCAAGTCTAGCTGGAGTCATCCAAAGTACCTGGCTTAAGAGCAAGAGGGGAGGCAGAGCAAACTTCCCTGGGGAAGATCAGAGCAAAAGGGCGAGTGGGTGCCAAAAGGTTGAAACTGCGCTGCTCTAATCTACCCCCACCCACAATGCACCCTCCACTACCTACCCCAGAGCTCTTTCTTCATTTAAAAGCAGACCGTCTCACCCCCTTCCTTCAATACATTTTCATTATCTGGCCCTGCCTGTCTCTCCATTTCCCCTCTCGGAAGACACCCACCCCTGAAGCTCTTTGCAGGGGCAAGCATCCTCGACTTTGGGGGTCCTGGGTTGCCACTTCTACCTCAGAAACTTCCCTATTCCCTCCTCAAGACACAGATTCACAAATCACTCTCTCCAAAATCCTTTTTTTTTCCTTCTTTTTTTTCCTTTCTTTTCAGGCTGACCCACCTCGGATCCAAAGTGGAGCTAGACAGACTGCCTCAGTGCAAATCTGTTTGCTGTGTGACCGTGGGTAGTAATTCACCTTTCTGGGCCTTAATTTTCTCAGGATCTAGTTCCTGGGATTGTTAATGAGGTAAACGACTTAATACATGAAAAGCCCTTGGAACAGTGTCTGGTACATGGAGAGTATGCCTAACAGCTTAGCTACTGTGACCTCATGTCGTTTGCACACACCCTTTTTGGGGACAATCTGTTTCCCCTCAGGAGGCCAGGCTTTCCTCTGAAGGAAGGAATGTCTATTCATCCCACTGCACCCCGGGGGCTCAGTAGGTATGCTGGTTCCCCAGCATAGAGAAGGTGCTCAGAACTTTGAAACCTTGAATGCAGTTGAGTGAGAGTAAGCAAATGAATGAATGAACACGGAGGAAGAGACTGGGACAACCGACTGAGCAAAAATCTTCTTCCCTGGGTCTGTGATCTGGGCAAATCTCCACCTGTCCCCTGCTCAGCCAGCCTCACCCTCTTCACCTGAAAGCCATTTTCCTCCAACCCCCTCCTCCTGCTCCATTCAGCCCAAGTTCAAGTGCAAACCACCAGGAAAACCCAAAGAACGTTCATGGGATAAATCACCCGATTACTAATCAGGTCCACCCGTCCCACCGTTAACCGCTATTTTCCCTGCGAAAAGTAAATACGCCTCCTCCCCACCGCCTGACAGCGAAGCCATTAAACCCAGGAAGGGCGTGTCTCCACAGCAGCCCAGAAACAACTTGAAAGTGGAAAAATACGGTGGATTCGGTGATTCAGTGGTCGTTAAGATAGCCAAAATGTTTGGTTTCGGCTTCGACAGAACCCATTCCCCTCCCTCGTTTTGTCTCTTCTAAGATCAGAGGAAGCAGAGCCTCAGAAGACACCTGAGCGGTTCTGGCGCCTCTGTGCTCTCAGTGAGTTTGCCAACCCCGCGGGTTTGTTTCTGATGTGCCCCCTACGCGGGGACTGTGCTCGGAGGTGCCCCAACGATGTTCTGACACAGGCAGGTGAGCCTAAACAGCGCCCCCTGGGGGAAGCCGGGGCGGTGCTGAGAAACCAGGGATCACGGCCCCCAGCGCTTGGGCGACACATTTGGCTCTGGCTTCTGGCAGCTAAGGCAGAAAGAGAAACACATCGGGTTGCATAGTTTTCATTTTCCGACAACAGAAAGCATGTTCAAACCTCGGCAGAGACAACATTTTTACTGGAACCAGGCTCCAGAAGGAATGTATTGGGGGCACCGTGGGGATAAAGGACACTGGGTGACAGGGCGGCTGTCTCTGCAACCGCAGTTTCATCTGCCCCCATGTGGGCTCCTTCACTCTCAGAACAAACACCTGCTGAGCCCACATGCCGTGGCTGGCTTCAGCTGGGGCCCCGGGGCCACAGATGGGACAGGACGCTCTCCCTGCAGCCCAAGGCTTCGGGTCCTCCCCTCCTCCTTCAGCACCGAGGGCGCCTGCCCCTCAGGTCATCACTTCCATCTGCCCATCAGCTGCAGCCACAGCAGCAGTGTCACTGCAAGGGCTGGACGGGACGTCCTCCCTCACTTCCAGCATGTAATCATTTGGAGAAGAGAAGGGGCCAAGAGTAGCCCACACACCCAGGTGCCCCCTTCCCCCACAGCCAGCCCCTCTCTTTACCGTTGCTAACAGAACTCCCATCTTGGTAGGCTGTGCCCAGGCCTAGGGGACTCACATAATAGATCTAAGAAAGCCAGGGAGCCCCCGTTCCCCTTTATTTTATTAGATACTCACTTTCCCATCCCTCGTAGCTAAGGCTGATCTTGTGACCCAGTTCTTGTCGAAGAGATGCTTGCTAAAGCCTCTGGGACAGGTCTTCCATCCCCACCGCCCCACCGCCAGTATGCAGAAAGCTCCCTACTTTCGGCTTTGGACGTGGTATGTGAAGACTGACACTCTCAGCAATGGCAGCCTTTTAAGGCTATGAGGTGATAACGCTGGACTCTTAAAAGAAATACATGGAAGGTAGCAGAATATAGAAGGAGAGTCCTTGATGTGAACGCTGACCACTGAACCAACCTATGGCCAACTGCCCGCCTGCAGATTCCTACTATAAGCTTTTTGTTGCTTTCACTGCTGTTAGATGAGTGTCTTATTACTTGCAGCCAAGTACATCCTGATTAATGCAACAGGTGTACGCACAGAGTAAGACAGTTCGGTCCTGGGGTCCCATGAGGGGTCATGAAAAGAAAGCATGCTTTGGAATAAAAGGGCTCTGGCTTTCATCCTGAGCTCCTGGTGAACCGGTGACAGGGGAGACTAGACACGCAAGTGCCAGACATGCTTCCTGTCGGGCTGCCTGCCTGCCCGCCTGCTTCATGCACTGCACTCTCTCCAGCATCTAGAGGCATGCCTAGCTCACCGTGGGCACCCGGGGAAGTTTTGTTGAACAAAGGAAGAAATTCCTTTCCTTCCCTCTTGTAAAATGAGATTTTGGTGGTGTGTCGGCTTGCGAAGGCTGCCATAATAAACTACTACAGACTGGGTGGCTTAAACGACAGAAATTTATTTTCTCACAGATCCGGGAGCTCAAGTCCAAGGTCAAGGTGTCAGCAGGTTTGGTTTCTGCGCAGGCCTCTCTCCTTGGCTTGCAAATACAGTCCCATGCTGAGATACCAGAGGCTTGGGCTTCAACATACAAATTTGGGAGTGGGGGAGGGGGAGGGGACAACATTCATCTGACAACAACTGTTACTACAGAGTTTGTAGTCAATTCAATTGACTGGTCAATTCAAATCTTTTCCCCATTCCTGCAAGTCCAGAGGTCATTTGGGCCTCACTCTTAGAATAGTTAACAAAAATTATTTTGATAAATGTTTTCATAACATTCATTTGGTAAATACCAGAATAGCTTTTTTTTTTTTTTTTTTGCTTTATCCGAAGTACCTTCCACATCCACAATCCCAGTGTCCTAGGTGCTCTCATTTTGCACATAAGAAAACCAGTGCTCTGAGAGGTCACCTGACCTTCCCAAGGTCATTTGCTAATAGCTGGATCAAAAGACAGGAGGCCAGGTCTGTCCTTGGCTGAATGTCATCCTCTCCTCATGGTCTGATGTGTGCATGTGCCACGGCAGGAGTTACGATGGTGCAGGTGGGGTGGATGATGGCAGGGACCCCAAGCCTCCTGAAGGAAGCCCTTCTCTGTGCCAGTCCAGCTGTCTCCCGCCCCACCCTGTCTTTCACCTCAAGCTCCAATCACACAGCCCTTCCTGACACACACACGCCCTTTCTTGTGTTCTCCTGTTGATGGGTTGTGCCTCTGCCCAGCACATCCTTCCCTCTTCCTCCCACCATCCTCCTCATAGTCTTGATTTCCCCAGAAATGCCTGTGCTCCCCTCCCCTGTAATCTCCGTGCCTAACCCTGACCTCCACAAGTTAAAATTGTCCAGCCAGCCTCCCCGTTGGGCCAAGGGCATTTCTGGTTGCTCCTGTACCCTCAGCACCGGGCAGCAGCTAGCATAGGCTGGGAGGGGCATCACTGCCCTGTGAACATGGCTCCGAACTGCCATGAAGCCCGGGGGGAGAGCTGGCATCCCTGTTCCCGTATGGAGAGAGTGTTCTGGAAGAATATGTTTTGAAAGACTGAGGGAAGGGAGAGGAACAGGGGATTTGGGCTGAGACGCACGGAGGGGCCACAGAGGACGAAGAAGGGCTGCAGTGCTCACAGGTCTCCAGGAGGGAGAGAGTCCGCATGTGCACGGAACTTCCCCACTCTAGAAAAACAAGAAGCAGACCTTACCTCCTGTCTTTGAGCCAAAAGAGAGGGAGTCCACACCTGAGCGTCCCATGACTTCCTTGCCCAAGCAAGGGGGAAAACCCTAGTCTCCTGCCAAGGAGAAGGCCCAGCTAGCTTTCGGTAGAGAAATAATGACATCCAGTGGACACCCACGTCATCCTCAGACTCAAGCGATGGCTTCCCCAGTCAGGAGATCTGCCAGGGCTGGGACAACAAGCAGCCGTGAATCCAGCACTGGGAGGTTGAGCCCGAGCCCTGATTCAGCCTCTTGGCTGTCTGACCTTGGGTAAGTCACTTCTCCTCCCTGACCCTTGGTTTCCTCCATGGAAATGGACCGACTCCGAAAGTACTTTTTATTAACTGTTTAGCAGACCCAACTTCTCCTATGAGCAGAACTTGGGTTTCTTGCTAACAGCAGCACTGAGGCAGTGCTATGAAGTAAAAGGAGGACAAGTTCTGCCCTCTGATGGCCCCGGGTTCAAATGCTAAATTCCCCCACTGAATGGCCTGATGCAATTAACGATCTCCCTGAGCACGCACTTCTGCAAAATGGGTTCATGACTGCTTCCTATGCCAAGGGTTACTGCCAGTATGAGACCCTATTGTGGGGACACAGGCAATAGCATTCCTGAAATATGGAAAGACTGATGTGTCCCCACACCAGGGGTGCAGGAGGGCTATGCAGAGGGGAGCGCTGTCAGCAACTGAGAAAATAGGAGAGCTTCAAGTTCCTGCATTTCCTGAATGACCCCAGCAGACCTCCAGCCACGTTCAGGGGCTCGAGGCCTCTGAGATCTGCCAGGCTCTAGGGTCAGCACTAGCCAGAGGTCAAGGCCACCATTTGCTAGAACAGTCCCCCAGGCTGAGGGGGCCAGGCTAGAGAGAAATGAGGGGGTCAGGGGAGGGGCGGACCCCCCACTGCCATCGCTCCAAGAGAGGAACCGGGGAAGGAGGGACGGTCAAACTGTCACACCAACTGTGACTCAACTGTAAACCCAATCCACAGAGCTGAAGCCCCTGAACTGGAGGGAGGCAAGTCAGAAAATGACCAGATTAAGTGGTTGTCAGGAGGCACGCAAGGACCTCTGGGAGCTGGGAAACCGACTGTCAGCCTGCGTTCCAGAAACAAAGTGACATTTTTGCATGCCTGAGTTTGTGACTAAGAAGTTAATGCACATTGGGGGAGCCTGGGTGGCTCAGTCGGTTAAGCATCTGACTTTGGCTCAGGTCATGATCTCACAATTCGTGGGTTCGAGCCCTGCGTCGGGCTCTGTGCTGACAGCTAGCTCAGAGCCTGGAGACTGTTTCAGATTTTGTGTCTCCCTCTCTCTCTGACCCTCCCCTGTTCATGCTGTCTCTGTCTCTCAGAAATAAATAAAACGTTTAAAAAAAAAGTTAATGCACTTGATGCAGGTAAGGCATATAAGCATAGTAGGCCCTCAAGAGAGGCAGCCTGGTTTTCGGTCTCTTGCTCCTGTTTGTGCCGAAGCTGGTACCCCGGGCACCTGTCCTGTTCACCTTAATTCCCTGGAGGGAAGGAAACACGTGTGTGGTCCTGACCCTCAGAGGTTGGCCCCGGCCTGAGCAGGAGAAAGGCCTGCTCAGTACTGTGCCCTCTCATCCCCTAACAAACCGCGAGGGAGGGTTATCCCCCACACCACCCACTTTACACACTGGGAAGCAGGAACCATGTGAGGGCCTGTGATGTCCCCAAGTCATAGAGGTAGGAATCTGAGGGGCTGGAGTTTATTTCTTGTTTTAACTTTTTTCATGTTTGTTTATTTTTGAGAGAAAGAGAGTCGGCGTGTGAGCAGGGGAGGGGCAGAGAGAGAGGGAGACACAGAATCCGAAACAGGCTCCAGGCTCTGAGCTGTCAGCACAGAGCCTGACACAGGGCTCGAACCCACGAACTGTGAGATCATGACCTGAGCCGAAATTGGACGCTTAACCAACTGAGCCACTCAGGCGCCCCGAGAGGCGGGAGTGTAAACTGGCCCCTGCCTCCCAAAAGGGACTCAGGATGGTGCTTGCTGATGCCCCACTGCGTGCAAGGCCTCACCCCATGGCTTCATGCTCCACACTTGACTGTACCATCTCATGTATTCCTCACGAAAAGGCCCATAAACTACTCCTTCCTGTCTCCACCCCCTCCCACCCCACCCCCCATTTCACGAATGAGGAAACCGAAGCTCACAGAGGTTCCACAACTCACATGGGGTCCCTGAGCTGGCCCGCAGCAGGGCCAGGACTCAGTCCTCGCAGAGGCCCACATCCTCACGTCTGTGTGCCCTGTGACCCCGGGGAGGCAGGTGTGCCTGAATGGAAGCCAGGGAGTGTCCACTCCACCTGTCAGGTGCTGGCATCACCACCTACCTGCCTGCAGTCGGCCATGGACAACACGCAGTATTCCTTCCCTAGTCCCTTCTCAGCTAGCTCTGTGCCAGTCACCCCTCGGAGGTGCCTGCCTTTGCCTCTCTGAACCCCAGTGTTCTCGTGCATGAAACAGGGCCACTAAATCCCACTTCCAAAGGTTCGGGGAGCCGTTGTCTTCGTCCCAAATGCCTCTCCGCCCCGAGCACACCTGCGAGGCGCCCTCCACCCCCACAGCCTGGATCCCAGCCACTAGCTCTCCTGTCCCGGCCTCTTAACGCGGGCCCCCGCAACGGGCCAGAACATCTGCCCGAGAACGCCACGGAACTCTGCCCCTGAGTCGGGGTCCTGCCAGCAAAGANGTCCGCCAGCCGTAAAAGGTTGTGCCTCACGCTCACGCACTCGGGTTTCATGATAATCCGAGTGATGGTTCTCCTGAGGAGGATTAGAGAAAGAACGGCCGGGGGCCCTGTGGGGAGGAGAAACACGGCCACCGTGTACCCGAGGCTGGCGCTGCCGAGAAAGTGGCCCCGTGTGGTCGCTAAACGGAAGACGGTGGGGGGCGGGGGTTGGGGCACTAGGAGGAAAAGGGGGGCTCTTTCCGATGGTTCCAGTGTCCAGGTCAGACCTTCAGCAGCGAGAGCTCTCTCCACCCAGGGTGTGAATGACTACCGGCAACCCCGAACCGCTGTGGCCAGAGTCTGGGAGGTGGGGCGGCCAGCTCGGGTGCTCTCCGAGGCTGCACAGGTACAGCATGAAGCACACACAGGAAGGCCCGGGACACACACGACGAGCCCGGACGACAGGCACACAGCCTCGGGGCTGGGAAGGCAAGAGGGAGCAATAGGGACTGTGGCACTGGAGGCCGCGGGGCCTGGGCCGTTAGCTCCCGCCAGGCCCTGCCACTCAGGAATGCAGGCCCGGGATTGCCAGTCTTCTACTTTCTTTCAAGAGAAGCAGGAAAGAATGGATTTTGTTTTTTAATGTGCAGGTTCCCAATTTTTAAACACTGGCAATGGATGCCAATGTTTTTTTCTTTTTTTTCAAGCGCTACGTGGGCCAAACAAAATATACCCGCAAGCCAAATTTGACTCACGGGCCACGGGTTTGCAATTTCTGCAGTTTTGTGTCATGGTGAAGGCAATGGGATCTGCCTGGATTCAAACCCCAGTTCTCCCATCGACTGGCAGGGTGACCTTGGGCAAGTCACCCAGCCTGTCCAAGTCTCAGTTAGTTCATCTGTAAAATGGGAATAACAGTAGCAGCTACTTGTTATGGCATTTGGGAAAGTTTTATGAAATTTATGTCATGGAAATTGCTTGGCACAATGCCCAGCACATGGCATGCCCTGAAGACATGTTAGCTGTTGATAATAATGTGCCTGGGGGCGGGGGTGAGGGAGAGACAGAATAGCAGCCACGGACAAAGAAGGAGGCCACGAAAAGAGACCAAGAAGGCAAAACAGGACAAAGCCTGAAAATGGCAGCCAAGCATTCTCTATCTAGAATGGCCCTTATGGGATGACTGTCCCCAACCGGCACCAAACTGCCAAGAGAATTTTAGACTGCTTGCACAGTGACCCAAAGTGTGGTGGCCTTCCACTCTCCCCTACCTCCTTCCAGGTGATCACCAAACAGACCTCAAGGAACCTTCTGGATCGCTGCAGAGCAAAAGGTGGATAGGGAGGGGACTCTGCAAGAAGCCAAATGGTCCAGGGCCCAGCTGCGTGGGCAGGGTGACTCTGGCTATGTCCTTTCATCTCCCTCTGAGACTCCATTTGCCCATCTGTATGATGGGATAACTATAGCTATCTCTCAAGATACTGACTGAGATTAGGAATAGGCAGGGTACGGCACTGATGTTCCACAACTGGGGGCTGCCACTACTGGCTATTGCTGTTACAGGTTGTGTCATTAACAGGCCAACAGAGGTGCTTGTCTGACCAGCATCCATCCACCTCTCTTCGGGCACCTATCCCAGTTTCTCTCTGAAGAACCATCCCTTCTCCATTCCCAAAAGAATGGTTCAATTGGTGATGACTCCACCCCACCCGTCAGGCACAGCTGTGTGAATCAGGTGTAGCTCATGAGAGTAGCATAGTCTCCTGGGCCAATGCAGGACATTCATTCAAACTTTGATGGGAAAGAAGGTCTCCCTTTTCCATCAGATGTGTTGTAGCGAGGAGCAGGCCGGAGCTGTGGCAGCCATCTCACTGCCATGTGGGAAGGGCCTATCTAAGAATGGAACCAATACTGAGGAAATCAGAGCAAAGGGTTGGAAATATTCTTGATAACACTACTTGATAACATTACTTGATAACATTAACAACTGGATCCAGCTGTACCTGAAGTTCACACGACACTGAACTATTCCATCTCACGAGCCAAAAAACTCCTTTCTCTGCTTAGACCATTTTGGATTGAGGGTTCTGTATCTCGCAACAAGAACCTCAACAAATCCATGAGCCTTAAGGGTGAGTGAAGAAAATGTCCCACACGTGAGTGGCTCAGTTGGTTGAGCATCTGACTTCAGCTCAGGTCATGATCTCATGGTCCATGAGTTCGAGCCCTGCGTCAGGCTCTATGCTAATAGCTCAGAGCCTGGAGCCTGCTTCATATTCTGTGTCTCCCTCTCTCTCTGCCCCTCCCCCTCTCACACTCTGGCTCTCTGTCCCTTAAAAATAAACATTAAAGGGGCGCCTGGGTGGCTTAGTCGGTTAAGCGTCCAACTTTCTCTTAGGTCATGATCTCACGGTTCGTGGGTTCGAGCCCCGCGTCGGGCTCTGTGCTGACAGCCAGCTCAGAGCCTGGAGCCTGGTTCCCATTCTGTGTCTCCCTCTCTGACCCTCCCCTGCTCATGCTGTCTCTCTCTCTCTCTCTCTCTCTCCTAGAAATAAATAAAACATTTAAAAATAAATAAATAAACATTAAAAAAAATTTTTTTTAGTGTCCCAAAAGGAGAGTTTCATGATTCGGCAGTTCTTACAGGCTGTCAGACCATGCTCTGAGCATGACCACACTATCTGTCTTCTTGCAGGAGTATGGTAATATACTCTGAAAGTCTTTCACAGACGTTGGTCAAGGTTTCTTTAGAACAGTGGTTGTGGATCAGGGGCAGATCTCGTCCCCCACCCCAGAGGACATGCTGCAATGTCTGGAGACATTTTGGTCATCACAGGGGGAGAAGGGGTAGACACTCTGTGCTCCTGGCATCTTGGGGGTGGAGGCCAAGGGCGCTCCCAGACACCCTACAGTGCACAAGACAGCACCCTCCCAATCCAGAATGATCCCATCCCAACATCGACAGTGCTGAGGTCAAGACACACAGAAGCCACACGCGAACCCCTTCTCTAGCCACCTAAGCTCCCTGGGGTCCTCAAGTGCTACATACTTGAAGACAAAAACCAGGCTGTAGGGGGACTTCATATACTTCATGATGTTCTCCTGGGGCAGACAGTGCTGGGACTCTGACCTAACTCAAAGAGGCTGCCCAAAACGTACACCCTAGTTATGCACAACCCCCTCGTGGCTCTGCAGCAGCCTTCCCCGTCACTGTGACAACCACAGCCCACAACCAGCAGGCCAACAGGAAGAGCAGGCGACCTGTCCAAAAACAGTCTCATCTGCTGATACATGCTACACATCTGGCGAAAATGGATCAGACGAATAAGCAAATTACATAAATCCCCCATACCCAATAAAAAGGAAAGATAGTATTCCCTTACTGTCTAGAGTTGCAATTCTTAGTGCATTTCTCCTTAGAACACTAGTCCTGTGAGATAGTCACAGGGGGAAAATAAATGATTCCAAAATCAAATAAACATGGGAAACACAAAAGCCTCCATTACTTTCATGGGCAGCAACAACATGCATTAGCACATTAAAGGCTCTGATAAGACCTGCAGTTAAAAAAAATGTACTTGAATTTCTCTTGGTCCGTATTGTTCAAACTGTACCACACAATCTTTTTTCACTTATAATACTTACTTAATATCCACTGAACTATCATCCCAGAGGACACACATTGGGAAACGTTTCAAAAGAACTACAGAGAAAGTGAAATATAGGATATTAATGAGATGTAAAAGCTGATCCAACAAAATCAAGTAATGGTGGCAACAGACCAAGGTGCTTTGGCCAGAGAACTCTGCCTTAAATGTGTCAGCATGGTTCATCCTAATTTTATTTGAGCATACCTACTTTTTTTTTTTTCTTAATTAAGTAGGCTTCACACCCAGTGCAGAGCCTTATGTGGGGTTGAACTCATAACCCTGAAATCAAGACCTGAGCCAAGATGAAGAGTCAGACTCCTAACCAAATGAGCCACCCAGGCACCCTACCTCTACATTTTTATAGCTACTCCAAGGGGCCTCTGAGGGCTGACCAAGTGTCAGACATTGTGCTAGATACTGCAATTGTGGGGGCAGGGGGAGTCATACTCCAGTGGGTAGTGCAATGTTCAATAGGATTTGGAGAAACTGCTGCAGAAAGGGTCATATTGTTCTGTGACCTTCCCAGAGATCTTTCTGATGTGAAGAACAGGGGCATCTGTCCCTTGAATCCTAAGACCTCCAAGTCATTTCAGGAATATGAAATTACTACATTGTCAGTTATTACTGACCCTGTCAACATTTACCAAAGAGTTGGGCAGAGGGAGCCAGGAGGGGAGAGGAGAGGAGCAGTGGATGGTGGGATCAGCCACCCCCAAGCAGCCTCCTAGGGGAACCGGTCCACCCAAGCCCACTGCATTTCAAGCTGTGTTTGAACAAAGGACAGTCATGGATTGGACAAAAAATGAGCACCTGATTCAAGGGCAGCCCCTTTATTGGCTGGCTGGTGACCTATAAAGAGGCCAGGACAAGAAAGCTCCACCGAGTCGTTTCAAGTAATTGACAAGAATAGGCTCTGTCACTCTGGGCTTCAAACAGGCAAACAGCAAGGGAGGCTGCAAGTTGGTGGCAGAAGAAAAATACACAGGAAGCTGGAGCCGACACTGGCTCCACGGCGTGAAGATTGGTGACCTGCTATGAAGAGAACTGACAGCAAAAAGCCCGCTCGATTCCTGACCTCTGAGCACTCAAACGCAGAGCGGGGAGCTGGCCTCCTGGCTGTTAATCAGGGCGGCTGCGCAGGGAGTGGGTGATTCCGTCCAGCCACAAAGAACCAGTGCTGCTGGCCTTGGCCCACCTCGGCGAGGAAAGGCACGGTTTTGGAGACCGCAGTCAGGAGTACTGCCACGTGGGTAAAGACAGCCGAGTGTGCAAATGCCGGCTGGGAAGGGCCCAGGGGTAACCAGGAGGTACTCCTGGATTCTAGGACCTCACAGTTTCCTATCTCCCCAAGGGAGACTGCAATCATGACACAGTATGGCTAAAGTCACACCTAGAGGTTTGACACGGCTGCCCCGGAAATCACGTGACCCGCAAAACCACAGTATAAACCCTAACTCTTGGAATAACAATGCCCTGGTGCTCTTGACTCAAGGGCTTGGTGGCTCTGAGGGGCGGGGGGTGATGGGTTGGAGGGGAAGAGGGGGTGGTTGAGGTTATGTACTTGTCTTGACAATAATATTCTGCTAACCAAGACTTGGGGCAAAGGGAACAAGGTCAACTTCACTTGCCTGGATTTTACATCCCAGCCAAAGGGTTAGGGAGGCTGCGGCTGCAGCAGAACTACATCACATGCCGCCTGACTTTCACCCCAGGCTTCAAGACCTACGTGTCAGTGACCAACGTCTCAAGGCGACTGTGAGAGCCAGTTTGGTGCAACCACCAGCAGGAGATACAGGCGGCTAAGACCTCCTCTACGACAACCCAGGGAATCGTTGCATGTCAGACCACCGAGCAAGACTTGGGTTCGGTCCACCACATTCACGGAGCCCCCGCTTTGCACTACACACTGTCCTCCGCGCACTTACATGTACGGTCACATTTGTTCTCCCCAAAACAAACAAGTCTCTTGACACGTATTAAACTTCTAAAATAAGGCTGCATATTAAGCCAGAATGGAGTGAACCTTGCAGGCAATTTGAAATTCAGAATTTACCATTTTCTCTTCTCCTTATTCCCTCTTAACTCTCTGCGCCCCCTGACAGTTCTTATAAGAGCTGAATCGTTTGAAGGACTGAGGTCTGTGTTTAGACGTCTCTCGCCTGCCCTGACCAGCCTAGTGTTCTCAAACTCTAAATGGGTGTGAGGATTGCTGCACTGGGTCATACAACACACACCTTACGTGTGGTACTGAATTCACATCTCAAGAGTTTTCGGGAGTCTCTGACTGTGATTTTTCACCCGAAGCGCTCGCTTTGGAATCTGAGTGCCATGAAAGGGGAGAGCCTAGGGTACCGTGACAGCTCTGGAATCACACCGTGGGTCTGTTCATTCAACAAACATTTACCAGTGCCTGGGATCAGGGCTGGGGGCACAAGGGCAGATCATGGTGATGAAGGAAATCAAAAGCCCTCTGTGAACCCAGGCTGGGCTGGCTTCGTCCCATACAGGCCCTGGAGGGAGGAATGATTACAACGAAGTACCTAGTCCTTGGTCACCCCGTCAACGAAGAACAGGGTGAGATTTGAACCCAAACCCACTGCCCCCAAAGGCAGGCCCTCGGATGTGCACACGACTAGCTACAGCACTCAAGGAAAAAGTGGGAAAGCACGAGAGGAGTTCAGGCATGGGGGATTTAGTTCCTGTTCTGCGGGTGGGGCATTTGAGCTGAGCCTTGAAGAACATGCAAAATTAGTCCTGTCCCCTGGGGAAAACATGTGCAGGAGCATCAGACCCTGGGTTTTCTCTACCTGGCCTTTGTCCTCCTTTCTTTTTTGGACCTCAGCACCCTGGTCCTCCCTCGGGATCTGCCTCCCTCCCCTTCTCAGTCTGTATGGTTTGTGGGGGGGGGGGTAGACCCCCCAGGCCCTGACTCCAGGGTGGCTATGGGACCCAGGCCATCACATTCTATTGACCACAGCGACGGGTTTCAGAGTGGGCACATGGCCCAATCTGAGCCAAGGGTCTGAGTCCAGGATTCTTTGGACGTGCCAGGAAGAGAGACATCGCTCCACCCAGAGATACCCAGAGGACAGGATGTGCCCCTGGGGCTGCTAGCAGCCAACGGCCACGATGTGCAGAGAGAGCCTGTCTTCAAATGAGACCGTGAGACAAGACAGGGAGGTAGAGTGAGACCCAAGGGCTGATGGCATAGTTTGAGGCTCCCAGACCCCTGCCTAAAGCTTGCCCATTGCTGGGCTCCCGTGTAACACGAGCCAATAAGTGTGTTCCTCTGCCCAGGCAAGGGTGAACTGGGCTTCTATCCCTGCATCAACAGAGTGAGCAGAGTCGAGGGCTAGAAATAAGGGCCTGAGATGGCCACTGAGACCGTGCTGGACCTTGACATTACTATTCAGCTGGGGATGCAGAAATCAAAATTACTTTTCCACCTGTACCGAGCCCAATACAGATTAGCTGATCAGAACTCAAGATAATAGAACCTCAAGAGCTACAGTGAATCTACTGTGGTTCAAATTCTCACTCTGACAGGGAAACTGGGGCTCAAGGAGAGGCAGGATACGGCCCAAAGTGACACAGAGACCCGGTAGCCCCACAGAGAGTGGGGAGCTGAAGGCACAGTCATGGGCTAGGTCAGATGGAGCGGGAGACAAGGAAGACCCAGATACTGGGCTGGGGGAAGGAAGCAGCAGGGAGGGCCCCTGCAAGAGGCCTTGGACCGGGTGGGCCTTGAAGAGAGCCTGCTTCAAAGTCACATGGAACTGGATTCAGCTCCTCGCTCTGCCATTTTGAAAGCCACTTTCTGTCCACTGTTTATAAGATGGGGTCCAGTTCTTTATTTAACTATGAGTCCTTAAGCCCTGTGGTTACCGTGCCCAAAATGGGACTCTAAAAAGACATATAAGGTCCCGGACTCCAGAAAGTTTACATTTCTGATAAGGGATATAAGAAAATATACAATTTGTGGGGCGCCTGGGTGGCTCACTCGGTTGAGCATCTGACTTCGGCTCAGGTCATGATCTCACAGTTCGTGGGATCGAGCCCCACATCAGGCTCTGTGCTGACAGCCAGCTCAGAGCCTGGAGGCTGTTTCAGATTCTGTGCCTCCCTCTCTCTGACCCTCCCCTGCTCATGCTGTCTCTCTCTCTCTCTAAACTAAACAAAACATTAAAAATATATATATATAATTTGTTTATCATCTGCCTTCTCATGTCATACTGTAGGCTTCCTAGGAGCAGGGATATTTGTTTTGTCACTGTCTACCTCAGTACCTGGCACATAGTAAGCCTTCAATAAATATGTCTTGAACACATACAAGTAAGCAAAGTAATAAAAGGGTAAGTACTATGGAATAAATAGCACACAAGATGCAATAGAGAGTGACATGGGAAGAGAAGTCTCCTAGGAGAAGAGGGTATTTGAGCTGAGACCTGAATGACAAGGAAGCAGCCATAATGAATAACTGAGGAACTGTAGGCTAAGCAGCGGGAACAGCACATGCAAAGGCCCTGAGGCAGAAATGACGCATGAAAAGAAAGCTCTGTAGCTGGAGTGGGAGTGAGAGGGAACTGCGATTGGAAAGGCAGGCAGGGACTAGATTGCTGCAGGTCATGACCAGGAGTTTGAACTTGGTTCTCACTAAGCACAATGGCCAGCCACTGGAGCGTGTTAGGCAGGGCAGTGACATCTGACTTATGTGTTCAAGAGATCACTCTGCCTACCGGGTGGTAGATGGATCTCGGCAGGAAAGACAATAACGTATGTCACACACAGCATCTGGCACACAACAGGTGTTCCACGAACAAGAGGCACACATCACTACCCCTAATGCCACATCCACAAAAGCTCACCAGTGTCCATTCCGGTCCAAGAAATGTGCTCTTTATCCTCTCGGGTTCGGGCTCTGTGTAGCCACCCTCTATGTCCTGTGATGGTCGTAGTAAAGCCAACAGACAAGCTTTGGGGGGAAAATCCCCTCCTCTTGTCGGTTACAGTAACAATCCAGGAGCCACGGCGGGGAGGGGCCGGATGGGGGCGGCGGAGCCGGGGCCTTCTGTTAAATGTTGAGTTGCTCCCAACATACTTTTCAAACATTCGTTTGCTTTTGCCCAGTCTCCTCCGTAAGAGACATGCTTTCGGATGTGTTTTGAAAAATATTCCATATGCTAATGGAATGTCACCATCTGCCAAAGAAGGCAGAGCTGTTTTTAAAGGAAAAACTATTACAGAAATGAGGTATTCACAGAGGGGCACTAAAGAGCCCAAACGTCGCTGACCTGAGGCTGACCTGGGCCGCCTCGTGTTACCAACATGAAAAGGGAGTGAGAAAATCTGAGGCCAATTAACTTCTCTCCCCCCCCCTCCACCTCTCCCTTGCTCGTTTTTCCCCTCCCCTTCTTGGAGACATGATGAAATTTCCTGAAACAAAAACTCGCAGCCCGATCTATAAAATGCTTTCGCCTTTGGTGGAAAAAGCCCCGATGGTCCCTTTTATCTCCTCATTCCTGAGGCGCAGGCCTGGCCCCCGTCTGTTTGTGCAGATGGGCCGCAGGGAACCCTCCCAAGGGCAAGAGAGGCGAGGGCCGGGCCCGGCCGCTGGCTGTTGCGGCCAAGCCTGGCCATCAGGAGAATGGGGCGCCGCGTGGAAGGAGGGGAAGCAGAACTCGGTGTCCTGCGGCACGCTGCGTGGACAGGCACGGTTCCCCAGGACACCGCGACAGCCCGGAGGCCACTGTTTAGAGACGAAGGTTTTCCAAGTCCTACCTTTTCAGCTGCTCCTTCTCCGCCTCCGTCGCTGGCCTGGCCTCCTGTGCCCTTGTCCTAAATGCGACGTTCTTCCTGACCCAGTGTCTGGGCCCTTCTTCGAAAGCCGCCCCTTCCCTCTGCCGAGGCAGCTTCGCTTGACTGTCACTCGGGCACCTGCGATGTCCAAATCCAGCAGCGTCACCCGTCCACCCAAGCCCTGCTTCCCGGATCTGGGAGGCCAAGTTCCCCTCCCGCCAGCTGGGGCCGGGCGCATACCCACCTTACAGCTTTTGCTTGCGTTTCTCGCGGCCCCGGGGCCTGCTTACAGCACGGACGGCATGGTTCAGCTGCCCCACAGCCCGCTGCACACCCGCACACGGTCGTAGTCTCTTCACAGCACGCACTGCCATCAGGACGCACCCGTGAATTCGCCGGTGCGTGGCTACTGCGGCCACCACGCACGTCGTCTACTTCCTGCGGACTAGAAGCTTCCTGAGAGCAGGGGCGGGGCTCCTATCTCCACAGCTCCACCTAGCGGCGCATAGGAGACACGCCAACCGTGGGCGCCCCTGCTAAGGCCTCCTACTCTCTCAACCTGTGTGATCCCAGCGCTCCTGCCTCAAAGCCCCCGGCCCCAAAGCGCCCTCTCTCACCTCCTCAGTGTTCTGCCTTATTCCAGACCTCAACACCCCTCTCCTGAATCTCGACGCCAGCCTTCTAACTGGTCACCTCCGGCTTTAAACCCATCAGCGCCTCCCCGGGCCGCCAGGACAGATGCTCAGCGTGGTCCACAGTCGGGTCCCTGGCACCTATGTTGTCATGTTCNGGGTCCGCTAATGTAAGGGGAAGGCTCCTCGGAGGAGACTGCTGGTCACAGTGCCCGCCCGTGGAGCCCGGAGAGCGGGCGGCGTGGTAAGAGACGGGCGAGACTGGAATCAAGGCTAAGCCCGGCCGCTGACCAGCAAGGTCGACCTGGGCCTCAGTTTCCTTAGCTGTCAAGTGGTACTAACGCGCGGCACCCAGGGCTGTTGTGAGGATTACACGTGTAAAGCCCTTCCCAGCAGGCCTGGCACTCACTGTTTGGTGCTTATGTTTATTCTTGTTGTTGCTAGAGTTGGCGTTGAACCACCCTCTTCCCTGCATGGCCCACCCTCCTCCCCGCCCCACCGCACACACACGCGCGCGCGCGCGCGCGCGCACACACACACACACACACACACACACACGCTGAGGAGGTGAAGTCCTCGCCTGTCCACTCGGGAGATGCTACAGTCTGCCGAGCATACTGGCATGTTGGGGTCTCGTTCTCTACCCAGAAAACACCCCAGGAGGATATAAGTTGACTGCTTTTAAAGCTGAGTTATTCTAAATTTCAAAACCAACAAAAGTAACTTGGCACAGATACTGTCCATCTGGTCCACCTCCCTCACTGCACCGACTGAGCAGCCCGGGCCCTGGTTACCGACGGGAGCACTCACTGGGGACGGTCAGCAGAATTCCCAGGGCCAGTTCCTGTGTTTCCCCCTCAAGAGGCCCAGACAGGCCTCGGGCTGCCGGAGCACGTTTGATTTTGTCCCATCTCCCACCATCCTGACCCCTCACCCTTATCATACCTTCCTCTGCTCTGGACGTTCTTTACCACCTGCTTAAAAGCCACAGTCAGAACTGGCACTGAAGGTATATTACTACCCGTACAATGCTTTGAGTAAATCTAAATTTAGATTTTAGATGAGGTGCTTTAGGTCCTGCCATTTAATTCCTGAAGAGATTTTGAAATACTGTCTCTGCTTCCTAGACGAAGGTTAGGTTCAGGGCAGAGAATGTCCTTGCTCTTGGGGCTGTTGCCAGTTAGGCGGCAGAGCTCCAGTCTCACACTGGGTCTCATGACCCCAAAGTGCATGCTCTTTTCCTCTCTGCCACGCGGTAGAGCAGAGACCCCCATGGGATATCTCTGGGTGTGATATCGAGTTCCAAAAGCTGCAGTGTTTTAAGAGCATTCCTTCTCGGCCCCCCAGAGCAGCAGGGCATTTTTGAGGGTAAGACACAGCCCACGAGAAAGGGCCACTGGATTCAAAGATGGTGGTAGAGGGGTGGAGGGAGAGCTCGCCAGAACACCAGCTTTAAGCTGCTCCTTGGGCATGATCCCACTACAGATGGCGTCTGTGGCTCTGTCACCCCTAGGTCCTCCCAGGCCAGTCCAACAACCTACCTACTCTGGAAAATACGATGAAGCAATTTCTAGAACAGGATGAGTAAAAAGCCAGAAAATTGAAGAGCAATCAATAATACGACTCCATTTACAGGATTCTGCTTTCCAGTTTACCCTACATGCACAAAGAAAAAGTTACTTATGACCTGCGCTATAATTCTTTCACATGGCTACACATGACCAATAAATACTCGTCCACACTGGATTAGGATTTCAGTGCATTTGGTGTGTGGGGTCCAACACCACATCCTCGGGCCCGTTAATGCCTGAAGACAGTCATGTGCGCAGTCATCCCACACGGAAGTCTGCACGTCTGTGAGGTCTTAGACCCAGCGTCAAGCAAACCAACTGGAGCTTGGGGGTCTTGGAGCTCCCAGAATTTTCTCCAGTTGGAAGACCAAGTCGATCCTGGGTCTAAAGCCGGCCTTGCTGTAATGTGAACTCAGTCCCAGCACAAAAGCAGGCAGCTGGTCCAAACACTCTCAACGTGACAGAAGAGCGTGGCTGCCAGCTCTTGGCTCCCTCCCCTTCCTCTTCATCTTTTCAAACCCCTACCTTGTTTGGTCATTTTTCCTAAAGGAACATGTATTGACTCATTCTGTGAGCTGGTCACTTTGTCACAGGGCATATCATTTAACTTGTCCCTTTTCTCTGAAATCTATTCTTCAAGAGTTCCGTCGCCAAACTTAGACACAAGGTTTCAAGAGGTCACTACTGGAAATGTTTCAGATCATGGTGGTTCAGGGATCGCAATGCTATCAGTGCTCCAGTGACAGACTTTAAAAAGTTCCCAACTTTTATAAATTGGGCCTCTACATTATATGGATTTTCAGTTTTTCTTGGAAATCTAGACCTGCATTACAGGGTCTACATTCCTGCAAGCCAAGAGATCGTCTAGATCTGGGGCATGTGCCCTCCAGGACTTGAGCTAGTGACACCTTCTTTTACATATGGGGAAGCTAAGACCCCAAAGGGGGTATTGCCACACAGTTAGTAACAGGATTATTAGACAGATGGCCCAACTTCCTTTCTCCTTATTAACTAGAAAACCAATGGGCTGAAATGGCAAAGCACCACTCATCTCTATACATCCAAGGAGCTCTACAAAACCTCTTAGAATCTCCATAATCAATATGGGATGCATTTGTAGCTGTCAGTTTCTTGCAGTAACACCTCACCTACTAAGGAAGAAACAACTATTGAACACCATGTGACGGTAGTAGATGACCGGAGAGGTTAAGATCACCTGACACCCGAGGTCCTTCTCACTCCGCAGCAATGTTTAGGCTCAACATCTGCTGTTCATAATGATGAGCCCAAATTACCAACAGTTTTTCACATCTAGCGCAGGCAGAGATAGAAAGACCTGTGAAAAATGATAAGTCACTACAGGGAAAGGCAAGAAATCACTTCAACTCCTCCCTCAAGGAATTTGTTAAATAAATTATGGTAACCAAATACTACACACTCATGCTCAAGAAGGTAAAATTACATGCACTCACATGGAATGATCTCCTAAAGAATATTAGATGAAAGGGCACTTGGCTGGCTCGGTTGGTTAAGCATCCAATCTTGATCTCGTCTCAGGTCATGATCACACGGTTCATGGAATCGAGGCCCACATTGGGCCCTGCGCTGACAGCGCAGAGCCTGCTTGTGATTCTCCTCTCTCTGCCCCTCCCCCTCGCACACAATCTCTCAAAATAAACTTAAAAAAGAAGTATAAGATGAAAAAGCAAAGTGCAGCACAGTATGTATAGTATGCTACCATTCACGTTAAAAGGGGTGTGGTGATATGCATGCATATATATAATATACACACATATGTATACACATACATACTGTGCTATACACAAAGTATTTTTAGCTGTTGAAGGATATACAAAAAACTGGATAATGACTAGGGGACCGAGGGTCAAGGGTGAACGGGAGAATCGTTTTTTACTCTATGGTTTGTACATAGGCTTTCTTAATCATATGCATATTATATATTTTTAAAACATTTACAAGAAAAACGGATGGAGGCAAAACTATATAGAAATCCTCTCACCCCCAAAGTCCACANGCTACATCTCAGGACTTCTGAGCAGAATCCTGCACACACGAACGGTATCCTTTCTGATTTAGTAACCAGCCGGTGACACGAGCGTCTGCAAAGTGGACGACAATCCCGTGTCCCACACTTACCGGGATCAGACAGCAAGTGTGCCTTTCACACCTCCACCTGCTTCTTCGAGAACCAGAGGATCCACTCACCCATGGAGCTACTTGGGACACCGAAGGGGCCATTTTCACATTTTTACAGTAACTTGTGAAGCAGTGAAGAAAGAACTTACGGGGAAGCCAGCTCCCAGCTCCTCAGGCCAAAGTGAAAGAAAACAGCAAAGCGCCGCAGCCAGACTGGCATTATCTCACATCAGCCTCTCACAAGTCAAAATGCAGTTTGCTTTCAACCTCGTTTCACAGAGCAGATGAGTTGGGTTTTTTTTTTAATCTACAAACTTTAATGGTACGTCACTGAATTACTGAGGGAACATAACAGGGTTTTTTTTTGAAAAATTTCTTAACAGAGCATCAGAATATTGCAACACTTTTATTAAGAGTATTGGCTTTGAATTAGTAGCTGAAGTAACAATTGCATGAAGCCAGATTAGGTGTACTGCATAATACTCATACTTGATTTATTGACATTACTTAGCAATTTATTGGACAAAAGTCAAACTTTTTGTTTTTTATTAAGCACATTCCACAGTACAAAGCTGTCATGAATAATATCTGTACAATTTAACAGTTTCAATAGCTGTTCAGACACAAATTTATTTCAAACAGATAATTGGCAAACATAATTAATTACAAGTTAGAATTAGACTATCCCAGTGCTTTAAAACATTAATATAGCAGTAATTTACAGTTGCTCAATTATGGTTAGCAAAATAAAGTCCAGAGTACGGCTGGGAATTACTACTATAATCCCAGAAAGTCAGAATTCCTTGGGTGCCAGAGTCCCCTGCTATAATTTAGTAGGCACAATTCAAAGGTTGTGTGCATATTCAAAGGCCATGATCTCCCAAGGAACAAGAACTTCTATATTAAACATGCAAAAACAACAACAAAAAGTCCATTCGTTCAGAAGAATTGCCTCCTCCCCCGCCCCTCCCGCGCCCCTGGGCTCTCCTAGCCAGTTTGATATAAAGCTGTAAGGTGGAGAGTGGTAAAAGTTAACTCACTTCCACAACCACTGCCAAGCTTACAACATCTACCTCACGAAATAGAGATTTCCTTTTTTTACACTTGGAGACTCAACTTCTCAAAAATAGAAATTAATCTGGTAACAGGTGGAAGGGAAGGGTGTATTTTTAAAAAAGACAGAAAAATTAAAAAGGCCAAGCCAAACCAAGAAACAAGTCACATACACACACTTTGATCCCCACACCGTTCTCAATGCAAAGGACAAAACAGAGCCCAGGGCCCTTCCCTTTAGTAGTAGAGTGCGCTTCCACGGGAAGAGGTTAGTTAACAGGAGGTTCTTATTGGTCCTTTAAAACGTTACTGACATTCCTTAATCTTTGGAAACAATGGCAAGGGGCAAAGGGGAACCTAATGTTGAGCAAGGGGAAAGGAGCGCCGACCGAATGCCAAGGTCTCCTCCGTGCACGGCCGGCGTGACAGTGGCGTTCACAGGTTCGGGCCGCAGGGCACTCGGGAGCTGTGAGAACCTGCCAGGGCCACAGCAGCACGTGACACCAGAGATGACGAGAATGGGATTCAGCGGCTGGAGGCTTCACCACCACACAGAAGAGTACCCTTCCACTCAAGAAGGGTCTCTGAACCGACCTGCCATGGTACGTGGAGTCCAGCATAGGAGCAGGCCCCGGGAACATCCTGGTAAGGCCAGGGTGCACCAATTCCAGAGCCAGGAGCCCCCGTCAGCGGGGCCTTCTTGTTCCGCCCTTTCCAGGGTTACTAATACACAGAAGAGTGATCTTGGACAGTGAAGTCAAATGAATACCAGAGGAAGTGACCGCTAGTACTCAGAGAAGTACTGAGGAGGGAAAGAACAACAAAAAATCGTTAAGGTACCTCTCTGTTGTGTATGCTGCACAGCGAATAAAACATTTTGTGTTAAACTTTAGAAATTACATTTTAAAACAAGATTCCCATTAAAACCACACACACCACACACATACACACAAAATGACAATGACAAAATAAAAATACCATATGAATACTGCAGGAAGGGTTCTAGGTAATTCCACATCAACCCTGGTATCAGGTTCTTGAGCCCAGCCCGTGGCTAAGTGCGAACACACTCAGGATTAGTGTCTCAGGCACAGGGGCCCTGACTCCAGCAACCTTGAGGTTAAACTGTTATGTACATTCTATCTACATGCGGATACAGTATTTTAAATTAGGAGGCAAGCACACGTGTAAAAGTGTTACTCTACCAAATATCCGGAGATGGTTGGAGGACAGAGAACAGTTAATAAAAGAAAAGAGCTATATTACCTGTTTGGGAGATAATATAACCTGGCTTATAGTTCTTTAAATTAAAACAAATTGGTACAGAAAGGAAGTGTGATCCAAAAAATATTACTAAAACAAACCAGAGAAATTTTCCATTGTCCAACATGTTCCTAATACAGGTCAGAATTCATAATGACTTGGACGGTCGAAAGGAGAATGCTAACTTCTGGAAAGGAAAGCCCTGGACATTCTGGGTAGGTGTTTGGCACCCACAATTTCACCAAAGAAGAATGCGGTTTCTTAATATCAGACCAAAGTGCAAAGCAATATAAATTAGAGGCCAAGTCTTCTCTTGATGGTCGATTTACTTCTGCAAAAGACTGTACGTTCCTTTTATATGAACAATTTACATCCGAAGCATTAGATTTTTTTTTTTTTTCCACTGCTGGGGGGAGGAAATGGGCTTCTGTTCTACTGGAGGTGGTGAAGCTAAGGTGTCCTTCTCAAAGTAGAGGCCGGAATCGGAGGTGAGAGATGTTGGTACTTGGGAGAGTTAGGCTGCTTTGCATCTACCCAGCGTCTAGAACCAATTCCAGCTTCATAACTCAGCTGCGAAGAACTCCCTTAGGCATTTGGTAGCCATGTAGCCAGTAGTTCAAGACTAGGAAACCCTGGGGAAACAAAATGACAAAACAAAACACAAAGGGAGAATGGGTGGATATTCTGGTTAGACGTGGGAGGAGACATACACCGCAGCCCATCCGCATCCACACACACACTTGCACACACGTAACACGTTACTGATTTTCAAATATAATCCACATCAAAAATAAAAGCTGCAAGATGTTTCGAGTGTACTTACATACCAAGCATCGTATTTATTTAAACCTCACAAAAACCTTAGGAGGGAGAAACTATTATACCCACTTCACAAATAAAAGAACTAAGGCTCAGGCACACTGTTTAGTTCAAAGCATTAGCCCATTAAGTGACAAGGCATTCGAAGAGATGACTGACCCTATCACTTACATCTTTCATTGTTTCCTGCTAAAAAATTATGCATGTAACAAAATATGCTTAATGTCAGACTTTATAGTTAGCATAATCTTTTATGACATCCAAAGCCTAAGAGGGCTGGTCTCATAGCTGCCTGAGAGAGACGTCATCTATCATTGTGAAACAAAAATATGCAAAAACTGGTAAATAAAGTATTTGTTCTAAATAGAATGCTAATAATCAGAAACTACTTCTTTTTGAAATAAATCATTTATATAAGGACAATATAATGCAGGTGGAAAGACTACTGAAGGTTATTGTTTTGACCATGACCGTGAGTCAGGACACTTTTTAATCACATTCTCTACACTCACCCATATATATAAATATGTACACACACACACGCATGCACGCACGCACCTATACTTATCATTACTATGTACAATGCAGGCTGACATTTTCTATTCTAAATTTCATCAAAACAAAGTGGATTAAAAATGATTTCACAATCACTAATGGGTCACAACCTTTCCAAACACAGCACTAAACCACTGGCCTAGAAGATCTAAAAGTTACCTCTATATCTAGATTCTCTGACAAAAAGTGAGATTTTTTTAAGCTTACACTTTTTTTAAAGGAACCTTTCCTAAAAGGTTGTCAATTTTCGTAAAGATCAAGAATCCTAATAAGCCTTCTCAATGAGTTCAAGAGAGATTTAATTTCATTCACCACAGCTTTTGCAGGAAGGGTCTTTAAGAGTATTATTTTTAAAACATGAACATCCACAGATAAGAAGTAGGCACCGCCCAAAACTGCTGGTGGGAAGGTAAACTGATTTAACCCTCCCGGTAAGTGACATGACTCTAGGCACCGAAGTCTTTAACATCATACCTTTAAACCTGACACGCTAGAATTTTATCCAAAGGTAATAAAGCAAAGATTTAGCTAAAAGAACGATCACGGCAGTGTGTTTTGTTAACAGCTAAAAGCTGGGGGAAAACATACCTATAGAACAGGGCCTATCTAAACAACTGAATATTATTTTGCCATTAGGAATGGTGATTTAGACAAATATTGACATTACAGACAAGAAACAAATTACAATGGAGGGGGGAAAAAGCATTTTAAGAACATGTACAGTTCTTAACCATACTTTTAGAAAGCCTGAAAGAATATCTACAAGGGAGTTGATAACGGTGAATCTTAAGTAGTTTATTTTCTTTTGGCTTATCTACTTATTCTAATTTCCTCATAATGATCTTATATTATCTTGTAATAAAAAAGAGAGCTACTGTATATATTAGCTCTTAGGAGTTAGTAATTTTAAAAAAATGACTCAGCAAATAAATCTATCGCTAACTTTCCTGACATAGAAATACTCTTACCTTATATTTTAGGGGTGCATATTTTACTGCAAGGTTAAATCATCATTAGGGTAGTGTTTCTTATTATGCATAAATCTTACAGGATCACATGGTAATAATTTTTTTCATGTTACAATAAATGAAAAGAATTTGGAAAAGAGCAGTAAAATCTATAGAGCTGACTGCCAAGGTTGTCAAAAGTAATTCACTTTGAAGAGACAAACACATTTGAGGTTTCGTTGCTTGTGCTGCTTAAAAAGCAGATATGATTTTTCCATTGATTTATAATTGTGGATCATAACAAGGGCAGTTGTTCATACATTCCCAAAAAGGGGTGGGAGGAGGGCCTGGAAGAAGTAACACCACAGTTTCCTTTCCACCACAGCCAGTGACAGAAACACCAGTGGTGATTATTATTTCATTTCTCAACCAAAGAAATCTTGTTCCGGGGCCCTTTAAAGTAGTATGTAAAAGTTGTCCAATTTGTGTCCAATTTTCCTGTGTTCTACCATTCATCTATTAAATATGCCAGAGAGGAGGAACATACTATGGATGTCTTGGGTTTACCACATACCTCTCTAAACAGAATGTGAAGACAAACAAACAAATCAAAAATACAAAAGAAAAGAAAAAGCGTTACACTTAGGTGGTTCTCTGATTCACCTATTCCCCTGAGCCTATCCATTCCAGGAGTTCAAACTACTGCTACAGTCACCCATGTCTATTTTATGTGCTTCTCGTATGTGGAAAAATGAAAGCATAGGTGGGATGCAGCTAAAGCAATGTGTAGAGGAAAATGTATAGCTTAGAAAAGAATGGAATAAATTGAACAAAAGATGTGCGAAGCTTCTACACTAAAAACTGCAATACTGCTTAGGAAAAGCTGTAGAAGACCTAAACAACAGAGAAATCTACCATGTTTATGGATTAGAAGGCTCAACACTTATTAAGGGGAAATGATCTTACAATTCAATGCAGTGCTAACTATAATCCCAGTAGTCCCTTCACAGACTCTGACAATTCAAAACTGAATGTGAAGACCTAAAGAATCTAGAATAGTCAAAACAATTTTTTTTAAAGTTGGAACAGTTATTACATACTATGGTATTGGCAAAAGGACAGCCACATAGATCATGGACTTAGAACAGAGTCCAGAAATATAGACCTACAAACAAGTGGTCAACTGACTTTTGGACAAAGACGCTAAAGCAATTCTATGAGAAAAGGAAATTCTTTTTAATCAAATAGTGCTGGAACAACTAGACAGCTATAGAAAAAACAAGGCCAGTGTATTCTTCTCTCACACCACACACAAAAATTAACTCTAAATGATCAAAGACAAAACTTCTGAAACTATGCCGGTCCAAACAGGAGCCATTACCTACATGTAGCTATTTGAATGTAACGTTAAATAAAGTATGATTCAATACAATTAAACAGTCAATTTAATTCAATTCCATTTTAATTTAAAATTTAGTCCCTAAGTCACACTGGCCACATTTCAAGAGCTCAACAGCCACAAGTGGCTACTGCCTACCATAGTGGACAGTGCACTTTAGAAAATGTAAACTAACGCAGGCCAGTCTTTGCTAAGGCTGGGCTGGGGTCAGGCTTTGACTACAAAGATGGCACAAGGGAGCTTTTGAGGGTGACAGAAATAGTCTTATCTTGGTTGTGGAGGTATTTTCAGGTAGACATTTGTGAAATCTCATCAAACAGTACACTTTAAATGAGTGCAATTTTTACACAAATCTTATCTCAATAAAATTGGTTTAAAAAAACAACAGGGGCGGGGCAGAGGGAGGGTACATCTAGGTGACCTGTCTAAGCAGGGAATAAATCTGTACCTGACCGTGCCAGTTTAGATACTTTATTCCAATTTTTTACTGACATTATTTTTATGCTTGCTGAAGGTGGCTGCAGGAATACACTATAGCTGTATTTATCCATTTAAGGGTAAATTCTTGTGTGGCCTCATAGAAAAAACACAAATATGTCTCTTTGGCATGGGTGCCACGTGCCCAACAAATACCAATGAGCGCTTATAATCCACTCGGGGTCTCCACTCAACACTGGAGCTCCACAATAAAAGGAAGTCCACGGCCTTGTGAGGGAGACAGGTATGCAAACCATTTCAACATCAAATGATAAATTAAATTAAATGAAAGGGCAAAGGGGGAGTGGGGCTGTCTAGAAGCCGTACTAACACAAGCAAGGGGAGGGAGACGGGGGAGGGCTGCACTACTATAGTGTAATTAGAGAAATTAAACAGAATTCAGCCTGGTTGGAGCACTAGGTTTTGGAAGGGAGTAACAGGAGTCTGGGGCATGGGGGAGGACGGTGAGGGCAGAAGGTAACAGCTAGATGCCGAAACTCCTGTCAGCTAATTGGAAGTAGCTGAGCCTTGACCTTGAGAGCGACAGGAAACCAGTAAAGGATGGCAGAGGCAGCGCTTCAGATAATCTTAGTTGATAGCAGAATGGAGAGTGGGCTGAAGAGGGAGAGGAAAGACTAGGAGGGAAACCAGTTTTCATTTGGGTCCATTCCTCCCTTCCCTGTATTTTCTTTGGGATTTTTGGGAAAGGAGGATGAAGTGGGGAGGAGAAATCACTCAAGAGATCCTTGCCTTCTTCCTCTGTAATCCCCTATTATATCTATTTTAAGACTCCATTCAAGGTGCCTGGGTGGTTCAGTCGGTTAAGCATCCAACTTCGACTCAGGTCATAATCACGTGGTTTGTGGGTTCGAGCCCTGCGTCAGGCTCTGTGCTGACAGGTAGCTCAGAGCCTGGAATCTACTTCAGNCATTAAAAAAAAAAAAAAAAAGATTCCATTCAATGACTGTAGTAACTGCCATACGGATTTTCCAACTTATGACGAATCCATCCAGACAGAAGGCAGCAAGGCAGAGAGATGGTCACTATCATGAGAAGGAGTATGAACGCACCTGCGACTAGGAACATTAACTATGTATGTGGCTTATAGGTCATTACTTGCCACGTCCAGGCAGACACTGCCAACCCAGCACAGCACTTGTCCCTTGGGGTCCACAGAGGGTCCCAGAATCCTTCCAAAGGCAGCTCTCCAGCCAGGCACTACTGACCAAACTCAGCCAGATGAAGAAAAAGCTTATCCGCCCTTCCTGAGGCAGACCCTTGCTTTATCACTAATCGATGACATAGGCCCAAGACTGGAGGACACCAAACTTCTTCTTAAAGAGATGTGTAATAAATAGTTCAGATGTCGCAAGCCATATGGTCTCTGTGGCATCTAGTCAACTCTGCCAATGAAGTACAGAGGCAGCCACGACAAGACATAAACAAATGAGCATGGCTATTATCATAAAATTTCACTCACGGACACTAGAATTTGAATTTCACACAATTTTCATGTGTCATAAAATTGTACTCTTCTTTAAATTGTCTTCAATTATTTAAAAGGGTAAAAAACTATTCTTAGCTTGCTGTAGTAGCGGAATAAAATCAGGGAGTGGAACAAATTTGGACTCTGGCTGTAGCCTGCTGACCCTTGGGTAAGACAGACTTCCTGGACATCTGGGTTTTGGGCCTGAGTCTTAAGTAAGAAATATGAGAAACGATGGTAACTTGGTCATTTAGGGGCCCTATTTTTTCATCAAAAAGAATTTCACAATTCTGCACATAAACTTTCTTTACACTTTTAATATTTAATGAGCAGGAAAACATATAATGATAAAGAGCCACTAAGTATTAAGTAACATTTTAAAATAAACATGAATTTTATTAATCACTCTTTACATACATATATACATAGTAATACAAACAGGTACAAACCAATTTATTCAATCTGTAAAGGTTAATGTGCACAGAATGTACTGGCCCCGTTGCAAAATTTTTAGAGTTGGAAATACCGCTCCAGGTGAGCAGGGCCATCAGGTCCCAGGACACAGCCAAGTAAGGCTTCCATCCTCTAGACTGGACACCCTTAGTAACCAAAACATGCCATCAGCAATGGTCACAATGGCTCTAAGTCCTCCAGGGTACCTGCTGTGTCTAATGGTTGAAGAACGGGTTTCAGGGATGCTCTCAACAAACACCTTTCTTTGATTCCTCTTCTAGGGGACAGTGGGTAGATTATAATGGTGGGCAGATTATAATGGGGACAAAGGGGGAAGTCTGAGTGTTTGGCTGATGGTGATTTTTTTTTTTTTTTAAACAAAAGAACTGAAACAGCAGAAAGAGAAAAGGAGATTCCTACACCCCAAAACAAAATCTGAAGGACTCTGCCTGTGTTAAATTGACAGGACCTGAGAAATGATTTAGGAAAACAGTTTCAAAAAACAGGAACCACACTGTCTGCCCATGTGAAAACCCACAATAGGTAGGACTCTGATTTTGACCTTATTTTAATGTGACCGTAAAGATCTAGCCTTACATCCAAACTCGGCCAAGTCGACACAGCTAATAAACACTAATAACCACCTCAGTTCCATTCGATGGGAAACCCAAATCACAAAACTCCCGCAAAGGGATTAGCAAGATTAAACATGGGGGTGTACTCACCTGAAACGGGTAAAGTGCAGACTGTTATCTGGAGATGTACGTGTATGTTCTGGAGGGAGAACGGGTCTCGTTCTGGGCACTGGGAGGCACATTTAAGAAATCCCAAATCAAAATAGTGTCATCATGGGAGCTGCTGATGATCTGAAATTCATCAAACTGTAGCCGAAACACACGTCCAGAATGTTCCTGTGAAATGTAACAGCTTGATGAGTAAAAAGAGACCTTTACAATCCCTCATTTCTATCCGTGATCTGGCGCGGGCTGAAAATGCAGTTCCTTATCCAGGCTTCCTGAATGTTCCAGAGCTTACTGAGCTTTGTCCTTAACCCCAGGGACAAAACTCTGGCTTTTCCTGCTAGGCCTTTTCTTTAAATTAATCTTTGTATCTGAGATCCTGGCTTATTAATGTGTCAAAGAAGAAAAATGATGTGATCGCTTCATCAAGGATCTTGGAAAGGTAAACAACAATATTTAATACCCATTCTTGATACACTGTAAAAAGCAGAACCAGAAGGGTAGTGTTTTTAACATTACCATGAATATCTATTTCAACCACAGCCAAAATCAAAATTAATGGTGAAATATAAGAAGCATTCTCATTAAAATCAAGAAGAAAACAAGAATGTCCCTAACCATAGTTCTGCACGTTCTAATCAATGCAAGAAGCAAAGAAATAGAAATAAAAGGTAAAGCTACTAAAAAGAAAAATCTATCAGTATTTTCAAAAAACTGTCTCATTAATATAACAAAAGCAACCAGACTATTAGAAACAATGAGCCTGCTAAAGATGTTAAAACAAGATTAACATATAAAATTAAAGTATTTTTAAATGCGAAAGCAGTAATTCATACAATATAGATTGAAGAGAAATCATGTTAATAATACAGAAATGTACCGTATTATAAAAATACAAGGTAACCAGATGCTGGTATCAAGAACTCTCCCAAGGGGTGCCCGGGGGGCTCAGTTGGTTAAGCATCCAGCTTCAGCTCAGGTTATGATCTCACAGTCCATGGATTTGAGCCCCGCGTCAGGCTCTGTGCTGAAAACTCAGAGCCTGGAGCCTGCTTCAGATCCTGCGTCTCCCTGTCTCCCTCTCTCTCTCTGCCCCTCCCCCACTCTTGCTCTGTTTCTCTCCATCTTTCGAAAATGAATAAATGTTAAAAAAAAATTAAAAAAAAAAAAAGAACTCTCTCAAATCTATTGGAAGGAAACCAATCTGCCTACAAATTAGGATGCCTGCTTTCGTATTTTAAGTTGTATTAATTAATGTTCCTTAGGAAAGAGCTCACTGTAATGTAAATATCAATTACTCTCTGATTTTGGCTAACCAAAATGAAAAATGCGTTTCTCCGAAGGCCGGCTAGGAGATCCGCAAGCTTTCCTGTGACACAGCTAGGCAGGTCCATATACAGGAGGCCACCCTCCGGCACAGGACCCACTCCCACTTCAACAGACTACGTACCACCAACGTGCGCAAACACAACGTGCTTGCTGGGGCTCGAGGGTCAAGAGCAGCTTGCAAGTCCCAAACTTTAATTTTCCTAGAAAAGAAGATTGCAGTTAGTGGAAAAGTTATCATTTTATATATTGTCGAGTACTTCCTTGATAGAAAGGAGTGCATCTGAACTGCTATTATAAAAGCTAGTGGAGGGGCGACTGGGTAGCTCCGTTGGTTCGAGCCTGACTCTTGCTTTTGGCTCAGGTTGTGATCTCGCAGTTTGTGGGGTCAAGCCTGGCATTGGGCTCTGTGCTGACAGTGTGGAACCTGCTCCGGAGTCTCTCTCTATTTCCACTTGCACTCTCAATCTCTCAAAATAAATTTTAAAAAACACTAATAAGCTAATGGAGAACATGCTTATGTTTTTACAAATTATTTAAGTGAATTACATTTGATTTTGGAAAAAATAAGGACCTACACATTCTCAGAACTGCTGAAACCATGAAGAAATATTTTTAAGGGCGATAAGAAAACAACTTCATGTTATCTAAATTCAGTTCCTGACTTGATAATCTATGTCACCAAATTCATTAAGCAGGGGGCTCTCTAGGGCTGAGTAGGTGCTGCTGACAGAAGCTAGGGCTCTCTGGGAAATTCCAAGGATACCTTTCTTCAAACGAAACAAATGCTGAAAGTTAATAATAGGAGCATAAACAGACCAACTAATCTGTGAGTATATATAAGGTCACCTTGAAAGATTTATAGTTGCCATTTGCTCATTTAAAAAGCCATTAGGCTTTTTAAAGAGTATTTGTTCAATTAACCAAAAGGGGAAAGGAAATGTATCACTGAACGAACACACACACACACACAGGTTTAATTTCGGGCGAAGGCAAAGAACTGAATTCCTGCACAACCTAAGCTACTCCCAGTGTTTACAACAACGGTTAAAGGGGTAAGCACAGGGGTTACAGGGGCTCTGCTAGACTTGGGACAAGACTGCTCATCCTTCTGGGCTGGAGTGGCCTTGCTTGATCAAGCGGTATAGTTACAAGTGCCATCCACCAGCACACAGAAAGGACCGGGCACTGAGCTCACACACACACACAGCCGCTAATACACAGCACTCCTTTTTCCTGCAGACACGGTGACAGCAGTGCACTTAGGAACCTGAAATACGTACCCATCATAGGCCCCACTGACAATCCTCTTGTTATCAAACCGGATGCATCGGACCAACTCTTCATGTCCCTCAAGGACTCTTAAACAGGCACCACATTCGATATCCCATAGCCTTGAATGTGAAACAGAGCTCTGTGAAACAATTTCCCACACATAATTCACACCATCCCGAGTTCCTCCTATCTGCCCCATACATGACTTTCACTCTCTTGAACTTTTTTTCTATCTCATTCCCAGTCTACACTGTACACAGAGAAAGATATGCATGTACATTTATACCACTTGTATATTTTAAAGCACTAATTTGGGTAGAAGACTTACTTCTCATTGTATTTTCTTTTACTCAATTAGAAACCTTTATTAATCACATGCATGTATTACTATTTAAATAAGATCAACAAACAAGAAACTTCAGTTATATTTAGTTCTTAGGCATTCTTTTGATGTCGAATTGATGAAACCATGTAGCCAAATGGTCTAGGAAGGATTTTTCTGGGGGAGATAGGGATTGCAGGCAGGAGAGAAGAAAAGGCATGTATGTGTGGGGGCTGCAGCGGAGGGGAAAGATACAATATTCACAGCCAGGGGGTTAGGCTTCCACCCCAGGCACCTCCAGCCTGGCGTCCGTGAGACCCACTGAAGTTAGAACCAGTGGACCCGCATAATGGTCTTCCTTTCCTGGTGAGGGTTAGGGATATCCCTCCTAGATATTACTGCACACTAGGGTTGTCCAGTTCACACGGTCACAGTAGGAGTCTCTCATTGGGTATATGAAGCATGTCAAAAACACAAACCCATACACTATGCTCAGCTTTTTTCTCACTATATGATTTATAGGACAATTCTGAAAATGAAGATCTTTAAATTTTTCTGTCATCATTGATTTTTCTACAGTGTTCGTAAAAATAAATCTTAATGGCAAGCTAACATGTACAAAACAAAGTTAGCAAACTAATTCCGTAACAAGTTTTTCTTAGCCTCTCTACCAGTAGCTCTCACCATATACCCAATGAATATTTTACCACAGCCACCCTCAGCAAATCTTCTCTTCAGTGTCAGTGATGGCAGCTTCTCTAATCTACTGTGAGCAGAGCCATTCAGCACTGCCACTGACTCCAAAGTGGCTCCCCTCTATAAACTATAAAGGAATATACATTAGGGTTTTGTAAAATCCCAGAGATTCCAGTGAGAAAAGTTAAGGGCTGTTTACTGATGAAATATTAATATAAAGCATGATGGATATAAGAGAACCACCAAGACTCAGGTTCTCAACTGACTTCTATAATATCTTAAAACTTAAAATGATAAAGAAAACTTGCAGCGATTTCAGCTTTACTGCTGTTTTGTTCTCTCCTTCCTTCCTTCTTTCTTTTAAAACCCATCTTGAAACCAATCTTTATTTTGCTCCAACATTTAAGAATTTGGTTATAAAACAGCTACTAGCAAATGTTGGGACAATGGAAAAATGACTTGGGATCAGTAAACAGACATTTAAGGAAAGTTCTTAACAAATAAAGTGTCTATGGACAGTCAAGGTTTATTAGAAAGCAAGGACCCTGAGTGTTGGGAAGAAAAAAAGGAGATGAAAACCTGAAATAGGAGTGGATGAGTCTGTAGAGCAGTCTTGGGTAAGACACAGATAAATCAAGTACATTCCTCCCACCTGCAAGTGAGCAAGACAGGCGCTCACAGGGAAGGGAAAGTAGAATCAGGCTGGGGCATCCTCTGTCCCAAGGGGCTGTGGTGTTAAGGGATCTCAGGTGGAGCGTATGTTATAAGACGTGTGTATCGGAGGAATCAGTTTGTCCACTTCGGTATGCAGGACCAAACAGATTAACACAAGTTACCTAGAGTTTTCGTACATGAAGTATCCCCAAAGGCGCTGAGTCTTTTGAACATCAGGACTGGGAGAGGAGGCAAAACTAGAGCAAAAATCAGCCTGCTCTGTCAGCACCCCAACTTCCACTCACCTTATGGTATTATCTGATGATCCACTAACAACCAGCCGATCCCTGTACTGGAGACAGGCAATGCCTCGCTTGTGCCCATTCAGAGTACGAACAAATTCACAGGTACTTGTGCTCCAGACCTAGAGAACCAATTGATAACATTTTAAGAATAAATGCAAAAAAGCCCTCTCACAATATACCGTTTTAAAAATATCAGAGCTTCTAAGAATGACCAAAAGACTTGATTATGAAATCTGGTTCAGAGGCTGGGGGACAGACTGGCCGGCATACAGTTTTCCTGGCTGCAGAGTGATAAAACAGGAATGAAACAGAGAGGGAAGCTGTGAAGTCTCCAAACCTTGAGATATTCACAGAGAGAACATCTCCTGGATGCTTCAGACATTCACTTGCCTGGAGGGAAGAGTGTGTTTCCGTGCCAGCTGACACGTCAAATCCAATGTAACTGATGTGAAAAAGTTTCACCTTTCACATCTTCCTCTTTTCCAGCATAGTTTCTTGAACAGCTCCATTTGTTTTGACACATCACTCCTAATATTATGTATGTGGAATAAATAATCCCTCCTTTGTGAAACCATCTGCAAGGCTTAGATGTTCACAGACACACTTAATATATTACAAGCCAAAGAAGGAGATGCAAAGCAACCAGAGTGTCCTGAATTATTTTACCAGCTGCATTTGTAGCTGAATGGGATAACTAGATCTCCACATGCAGAAGAATGAAGTCGGACCCCTAACTCACACAATATACAAAACTATAACTCAGAATAAGCCAAAGGCCTAAATTTGAGAGCTGAATCTAGGAAACTCTCAGAAGAAAACACAGGAGTAAGTCTTTGTGATCTTGGATTAGGCAATGGTTTCTCAGACATGACAATAAGAGCATAGACAACAAAAGACAAAAATTGATAATCTGCACTTCACCAAAATTAAAGTTGTCTGTGTGTCAAAGAACATCATCAAGGCAGTGAAAAGAGAAGCCACAGGATGGACGAAAATATTTGCAAGTATCATTCACCTGATAAGGTACTTGTAATCAGAATATATAAAGAAGTTTTGTAACTAAACAGTAAAAAGAAAAAAGAAAAAGCAAAAACCCCCAAATAATCCCATTTTTTAAGAAATAGATGTTTCTCCAAAGAAGAAATAAAAATGGCCAATAAGCACTGAAAAGATGCTCAAAATCACTGGTCCCAAGGGAAATGGAAATCCAAACCAGAGACCCCACTGCGGGACTAGTAGCATGGCTGTGATAAACAAGACAGAAAATAACAAGTGCTGGCAAGGAGACGGAGAAATCCTCCAGGCTGGTATTATGCAACAGCTGCTCCGTAAAAAGGCCCAGGCCCTCTGGACTTCCAGGCAGTGATCTTGGTCCAACTGGTCTGACTGAGTGGTAAGTGAATTACTGCATTCAAACCCTACTTGTTCAACTTCCAGACCACTTAATCTAAAGTTTGATGCTGCCTCTGTGATTTGCAGGGCTAGATACTAGATACTAGAATGCTACCTAGTGCTGGTCATAAAAAGAAGGTTTTTTGATCCAAATTCAAATGCTCACACAATGCTGGTGGGATTTTAAAATGGCGTGGCCACTCTGGATAACGTTTGGTAGCTCCTCAAAATATTGAACCCAGAGTTAACATTTCAAGAGAACTGAAAAAAAATTTTTTTTTCATTTTAATGTTTTATTATTTCTGAGAGAGAGAGAGAGAGCGTGAGCAGGGGAGGGTCATAGAGAGTGGGAGACGTAGAATGAGAAGCAGTCTCTGGGCTCTGAGCTGGCTGTCAGCACAGAGCCCGACACGGGGCTTGAATCCACAAACCGTGAGATGACCTGAGCCGACGCTGGATGATTAACCGACGGAGCCACCCAGGCACCCCAAGAGAACTGAAAATTTTTATCTGTGCAAAAACATATACACAAATGTTTATGGCAGCATTATGTGTAACAAATAAAAAGTGCAAACAACCAAAATGTCCATCAACTGATGAATGGATAAACAACGTGGTACATCCACGCAGTGGAATTTTATTCATTCATCAGAACGAATGAAGGATTGACACATGCTATGATATTCATGGAGGAGCCATGAAACCACTACACTAAGTGCAAGAAGCCCAACAGAAAAGGCCACATATCATATGATTACTTTCATATGAAACATTTAGAAGAGGCAAATCCATGCATATAAAACAGATCAGTGATTGCTAAGGACCAGAAGAAGAGAACAGGGGTTGACTATCAATGGGTTTAAGGTGTTTCCAGAGGGGATTGAAAATGTTCTGAAACTAGTGATGGCTAACACTGTAACTATATTAAAGGTCACTGGACCGCATGCTTTTAAGTGGTGAAACTCAGGGTATATGAACTGCATCTCAAAGCTAAAATTTTATAAAGTTAAAATGGATATCGGAATCAGACCTGCATTTACCCACATCCTATGACTCACCGTGGACTACGTAACCGTTTGCCTCATGCCTGCCACCCACCACACGCTGAGCTTCCTGAAGGCAGGGATGGGCCTTACTCATTCTCGTATCTCCAGTATCCAGTCTAGGGTCTATGGCATGGCAGGTTGTTCTCAAAATTAAGTGAATAAATCAAGCACAGGTGAAGGAGAATACAGATCTTGCCCACTACCAAGTTGGTAAAAGCCACCTCTGCTTCCTCCATGTTTTAAAAGGCACAGGAGTAAGCAGAGTTATGACTAGTAGACATACTTACTTTGATGGTTCTGTCACCAGAGGCAGACACGATGTATTTATCATCAAAGTCTACTACATTGACGGCAGCACGGTGGCCAACAAGGACACGGCGTAGAGTGATGTCCGTAGCAGAAGCCATGTCCCACACAGCGATGGAGCGATCCTTGGAACAGGTCACCATGAGTCCATTGCTGAAGCGTAAGTGAAGCACAGCCTCATTGTGGTGGATCAGTGTGTTCAGAACTTCACCCGTGTTGACATCCCAGACTCTAGAGAACAGAAAGGCACAATGCGTAATTACTGACACAACCAGGAGGAATTTAGTGTCTGTGCCCTGGGCCCATTCTTAGTAGTAGCTAGAGAGATGTAAGCTTCACTTGTATCTGGTGAGTGGGACCTCACACCTAAGGCCATGCTTGAAAGGAGCCCTCAGAAGCAATTATTCTATCTGCTGAGAAGCACTGAGAGGGTTTCAAAAAAAGGCCAATTATGGGGGTGCCCAGGTAGCTCAATAGGTTAAGCGTCTTACTCTTGATTTAAGCTCAGGTCATGATCTCACAGTTCATTAGTTTGAGCCCCCACACTGGGCTCTGCACTGACAGTGCGGAGCTTGCTTGGGATCTCTCTCTCTCCCTCTCTCTATGCCCTTCCCCCATTCACTCTCTCTTGATCTCTCTAAATAAATAAATAAGCTTAAAAAAAAAAAAGGAAGAAAGGTGGCCAATTCTGGCTCTGTCCAGGTTGAGGTTTATTTAACATCAGGTAATCAGGGATGGTGATGACAACAAAATGATTCTTCACGTAAGTGGGCTCACAGTGAGTATGAGATGACAGGGGAAGGAGGCTTGGTAGTTGGAGAATTGAGGACAGTTTCCAAGCTTAAGGTTCTTTTTGACCTCTGATAGGTCTCAAAGTCCATTATTTATCCATTGCAAACTACAGACTGTAAGTCATGACATCTCATCAATTCCCACATGTGTCTATTTACCCAATCGCTTTATGGACAAAGGCAATATGGCAGCTACTTCATCCATGACATATAAGGTTCCTAGGGGCAGCCCTTTCACACCACAGCTTTTCTGTAAACCCTGTCTCCTAAGAATGCAAGTTCACACAGAGGATAGGAGGAAATTTGCAGGCTACTGTGGCAGAAGTAGTGCCTGAGAAGCACTGAGCCAGAGATAAGGCACTAAGCATGCTGGTGACTTTTCCCAATGTCTGGAGCATGGTCCCCCAGGAGAAAGCTAGCCTAATGCTAGGTAATGTGCTTCTATAGGAAAGTACATCTCCAGCTCTATAACATACAACAATGGGAAAGGACCCACTTAATAAAAGTTGGCCTGCTTTGTTCAAATAAACCCACACCTGAATTGGTTTTGAAATACACATATAAAACATATACAAAGTATGTGTGTGCTCATCCCAGGAAAGGGTGCACTCTCAGCCTTCGCACAGAAGATATACAAGTTCAGACCAGCGAAGCCAAATCACTCACCTCACTGTGGAGTCTGAAGAACCAGTCACAATGACACGTTCATCATACTGGAGACAAAGGACAGAGCCAGTGTGTCCCGTTAACACTTTCAAACATTCCAAGCTGGTTTTATCCCAAATCTATTTAGACAAGATCAACCACAAACAGTGATTTAGTATCTCACCTTCTGATAAATGTTTTTGTCTTACCTTACTTTCTGAATCATAAAATAAAAACAAACCTGTGTTACAATAAATAAGAGCAGTGAAACTTCAAACAGGTGCAAAAGGACAAAAAAAGAGACAATATTGAATAACTTCCAAAACAGATGCATTATTTTGTTTACTTTGTCCCTCCAACTTTTGTACTCATTGTATTTAACAGCCTTATAAAGGGAATTTTTAAATAAACCTTGAAAAATGTTGGCTCACCCTCTGGAAAATGATGTGACAATATCTACTAAGAGCCTTTAAAAATGCATCCCCTTAACCCATTATGATTAATTACAAAAAAAAAAAATTTTTTTAATGAAAAATGTTCGACATTTCAGAAAAATTTCAAAGTAAACTATGAAAAGTTTTCAATGAGAGAATATAATGCTGTATTACAGTTATGTTTTTTAAAAAACAGAATGAAAGCCATCTATATGGTGATAATATATTTAAAGAAAAAATAGATGAAAAAGGAAAGATAATGTTAATAATAACTGGTGTTCTCTGAATGCTCTTTTTCTATCTTCTTTTGATCTTTCCAGTGGTTCCCAAGTTTTCAATACGCTCCACATATAATAGGGGATAGGAAATCATTTTTTTAAAGACTGAATTGTTAAAAATAGATTGTGCAAACCTGTTTCTTCCCTTGTAAAATCATACTGTCATAATTTGCAGCATCCCTCAAGTATACTGCAATTAGCCAAAGTGAGACATTGAACTATCTTTCTACAACAGCAAGGTTGCTTCTCATTTCTGACCCATTAGGAACACAGCTATTTTGAAAGAGTGGTAAGAGATCCAGGACTGGTACAGAATGAAGTACAAAAGGTTTCCAACCACTGGTCTAGATGATCTCTCTTAAATGCATCTCTGCTCTACTGTTTGTGTCTTATAAATCAAATGTATGCCTATTTTAAACGTGGTGTGCCTCTATTAACAGAACTCTTTTAGAAACACATCCAATGTAAATGACATGCAAGCCTGTGGCCAGCCTATGCTCTGATAAGGTCCTTATAAACCACTCTTTTATTTTTAAGGTTTATTTATTTATTTTGAGAGAGAGAGAGAGAGAGAGAGAGAGAGCACGTGCACCCATGTGGGAGAGGTAGAGAGAAAAGGGGAGAGAGAGTTCCAAGCAGGCTCCACCTTGTTAGCATGGAGCCTGACGCAGCTTTGAACCCATGAACTGTGAAATCATGACCTGAGCCGAAATCAAGAGCTGGACACTTAACCAACTGAGCCACCCTGGCGACCCCCCTCCCCCACCCTTATAAACCATTCCTACTATTCCTTAAAAGATAATTGTCCAAATTAAATAGTAACATATGTCACTCTTTCTAGAGTATACTTATGGCCACAGGTTATCAGGGCAATTGATAAGTACTACATAAAAATAGGGTTCTGGGGTCAAATATATTTTGGAAGCTGGGAAACACTGAGTGTCTCTCTCCTGCAGACCTTCTCAGAGTCTTTATGTGCTACTCTATCCTATGAATTTCTAAGAAGGAGATACAGCATGCAGTCAACTTGAGGACAGACTAATAGAAATTATCCAGAAAAGAAGGGTTAAAAGACTGGAGAAAATGTAAGACAATAACAAAAGATCTACTATTTATGTAATTAGAGTCTCAGAAGGAGAAAAAAAGAAAATGGGGCAGAAAAAATATTTGAAAAAATAATAGCCAAAGACTTTTGAAATTTGGTGAACGAAAGACATAAATTTACAGATCCAAAAAGCTCAGTGAAAGACTTGCTAGGTATGTCATCAAAAGCATGATCCATGAAAGTGAGGCACCTAGATGGCTCAATCGGCAGAGCATCCGGCTCTTGATTTGAGCTCAGGTCATGATCTCACAGTTCATGGGATGGAGCCCTGTGTCAGCCCTACACTGACAGTACAGAGCCTACTTGGGATTCTCTCTCCTTCTCTCTCTGTCCCTCTTCCACTTTCACACACTCTCAAAATAAATGAACTTTAAAATTAAAAAAGCATGATCCATAAAAGAAAAAATGGTACACTATACTTCATCAAAATCAAAATCTCTTGGTCTATGAAAGACATTATTGAGAAAATGAAAAGACAAGACTGGAAGAAAACATTTGCAAAACCTATCTTAAAAAAGGATGTGTATGCAGGGGCACCTAGTGGCTCAGTCAATTGAGCATCCAACTTCAGCTCAGGTCATGATCTCGTGATTCATCAGTTCAAGTCCAACACTGGGCTAGCTGCTGTCAGCAGAGAGCCCACTTCAGATCCTCTGTCCCCCTCTATCTGCCCCTCCCCTACTTGTGCTCTCTCAAAAATAAAAAAAAATATTTTTTAAAAGAATCTGTATTCAGAATATGTAAAGAATTCTCAAAGTTCAACAATATTAAAACAAAGAACCCATTTTTAAAATGGACAAAAGATTCGGATACTTCCCCAGCAAATATACAGATGGCAAATAAGCAAGTGAAAGATGCGTATGATCATCAGTCGTTGAGGAAATGTAAATTTAAATCAAAATGATGTATGTCTACATATTAGAATGGCAAATATCAGCCTGAGAATACCAAAGGCTGACAAGGTTGCATTACAAAGGGAACTCTCATACCTTATTGATAGGAATGTAAAATGGTATAAAGCCACTTTGAAAACCAGCTTGGCCATTTCTTAGCAAGAAATACAGATACTTACTATGAGTCAACAATTCCACTTCTACCTTTTTACTCAAGTGAACTGAAAATGTATGTTCTCATAAAAACTTGCATACATGTTTCTAGTGGCTTTATTCATAATTGTAAAAACTGGAAACACAAATGTCCTTCAACAGGTAGATGGATAAACACACTGAGGTGCACCAGAAAGTAGACTGCTACTAAGCAAGAAAAGGGAATCAACTACCACTAAATGTAACAAAGGAGATGAATCTCATCTAAGTATAAGATGCTAAGTGTAAGAAACCAAACTCAAAAAGCTACATACTGTGTGAAACCATTTATAGAACATTCTCTAAAAGGCAAAATTATAAGAATAGAAAAAAGAAAGGTTGAAGTGCCTGAGTGGCTCAGCATCCAACTCCTGTTTTCGGCTCAGGTCATGATCTCACGGATTCATGAGTTCGAGCCCCAAGTAGGGTTCTGCATTAACAGCACGGAGCCTGCTTGGGATTCTCAGTCTCCCTCTCTCTCTCTCTGCCCCTCCCCCACTCACATGAGCAAGTATGCTCGCTTGCACTCTTGTGTGCTCTCTCTCTCAAAAATAAATAAACTTAATTTTTTTCAAACAATTAATTAAATAAGAAATACATTTTAAAAGCCCAGCGTCTAGGGGGAAGAGCTGAACACAAAGGGGCTGAATAAGGGAAGGGCTGGGGATGATGGAACTGCTCTATATCTTGATTTTTGTTACAGTTACACAATTCTTTGTGCTTGTCAAAACTCATATAACTTTACAACAAAAAGAGTGAATTTTCCTGTATGTAATCTGTAACTTAAAAAAAAACTGCAATGTTTTCTTAAATATGAGAAAATAAGCTATACACAATGTAAAACAAAATCTGTCAGATCAGCTGCCGAACATTAAAAACAGAGAAGTGGTCCAGCTTATCTACTATTGAAGAGTGAATTAAAACATATAAATATAAATTGTCCTATCATTCTTCTGTGTTATCATTTGAGCCTTCATCAGCACCCATAAAAGGTAATGACTGTGATTTACAGGCAAGGCAGCAACACTTCCACCAGCTAGCAAAGTCAGCAAGAGCCCCGTGATACTGAGATATCTTCCGTGTGCACCTAAACACAGAACAGAGAGTGTAAATGTGCTTAGAGAAGGATAAGAAGTGAGACAGTCCAGGGGTGCAGTGTTAAGTCTCGGGAAATACCCTGTGGTTCTTGAGAACCACACTGAGAGCTGCCAAGATGAAGGGGCACAGATAAAAACAATCCAGAGTAAGTGGAGAGATTCAGTAATCTAGTATCTAACACATCACCACAATTCTAAAAAGAATACATACAAAATACAGTCATTCACCTTAATAGAATTATCTCGTAGGCCACTGATAATTTTTTCATCATCATACTGTAAACAGTAGACACCTTTACTATTTTCAGAGCGGCACTGAATCCTCTGCAAGTTGTGTCGTCCACACCGCCAGTTAGATTCTATAGTCTGGGGGGGAAAAGGAGGCAACAGATGAGTTCTTGTGAATCGACTATTCTATTAGGCTTCAGACTCTGGTGTTGTGTCCAGGAACAGCATACCAGATACCCCATCTTGGTTTGCATAACTGTCTGTGGATAGGAATCATGCTCTTTTCCAAGTAAGACATTAGCCCAGCAGTGTTTTTTGTCAAAAGCTCCCTGACTATCTGGCAACCGTCATAGGATTTCCAATGAGTTTGAGTTAGGTTTGAAAAAAAAATAGCCTAGACAGAACTCAATATGCTTAAAGAATGCCATTTGCACCCAAAATATACAAATAAACAGTAACTCACTGGGTCACTCTCTAATGCCAATTAAAATATTTAGCAAAAGACAACAATAAGCGTAGACAATCTATGTATCCATCCAAAGCATTGTCTTAATCACTGAGAAAAGATATCAAACAACTACTGCCTGTTAATTACTACAGAATTTTATTTGTTATCCATTTTTAATCATTAGCTAGACTGAAAGGTTCTTTAGAGTAAGAATGGCACATCTGGGCCCTGGATTCTCATTCTTTCATCATTCATGCAACATTTACTGAGATGCTACTTTATTCCATATACTGACTGTGCTAGGTGCCAGGGATTAAAAGAACAGGAAGCACACTGCTTTCAAGGGAGCTACCACTCCCGGCACACAGGTATCTAGGCACAGAGTATGTGGAACCGGATGGACTCGAAAGGTGTTCATCTGGTTAAGTGATCCACACACTAACCTTGGAAGGAAGTTCTTATCACTTTCCTTTTACAAACAAGGGAAGAGTTTAATTTCCTGAGGCCACAAAACTACATAACCAGACTAGATGGAAATTATACCCAGTTCTTCCTGACACTGAGTCCATGCTTCTCCACTTAAATATGCAGTGTCTGTAAAGAAGTATAGTCCTAGCTATTGAGGCAGTGAACACAAAACATAGGATCGGTAACAATCCCAGATAAAATATGAGTGCCGAATGAGTGATTAAAACTCTAAGTGCTGTAGGGCACTTACAGGAGATAAACAGTACTGTGGCCTCAGACCAGTGGGCAAAGTTTAATGAGAAAGTGGGTTGGGTCATGCCCAGGGCACTAGAAGACCTAAGCTTTGGTAGTAGACATGAGGCATTTTTAGGATCAAAGAGCATAATGTTTCTACTAAGAACAACCCAAGCGTCCACTCCGAATCCTTGAAATTAGGGGACTTTGGGGACTAAAATAATTGGTTACACCTGAGTTCAGGGTATAGCCTGAAAGATTATCTCTGAGTAGTTAATTATCTGAGTAGCTAAAAGTTTAATTAGTTGCTCTGCTGAAGAAAGGTGATAAATCTCATCTTCATTGACAATATGCACTTAATTACTAGCTCTGCTGACATGTGAAAACTGAATTTCCTCTTCTGCTGCAGGCAGTGTGCTTCTTAAGCTCTGAAATGTTCACATTTACTGAATGTTATGTGCCAGGTACTGTGCTTTCACAACACTATGCGATGTAACTTAAATATTTTATAGCTAACTTAATCATCCCAACTCTTAAGCCGAAATTACTGTCCTCCTTTTACAGAAAAAGAAATGGAAGGTTGGAGATAGTGATACACATATACCTAAAAAGGAAAATGTTTCATCATTTGTGGCCTTAGCACAGGAGCCTGGAAATATAATCCCTGGCCTCAAAGAGCTCCTATGTATGGCCTTGGGAGAGGGCAGGATCGCGTATTTCTAACACCCACGCGAAAGCGAGGAGGTGCCATGGAGATGCCAGGAGTGAGGAAACGCTCATGTGCCCGTCTACTACCAAGTCAGAGCTTCTTAGCCAGCAGCAGCATCTCCAGTAAGTTTGTGAAATGTCAGAAATAAAGAACATTCCAAAACCGAATAATAATAATAATAATAGTAATAGTAATAACAGTAATAATAATAATAATAATTCACCCCACCTCTGCTACTGCTACCAACGTAGATCAACAGATCTGAGTATATAAATGACTTTTAGAAAAGGGGTCCCGAAAAAAGGCTTAAACTGAACTCAATGCTTAGAATCATTTAGAGAACAAACATATTTTTAGACAGTGACTGAGCCACCTCAGCATGCTAAGTATACCAGGAAAAAGCTGACTTGGGAGAAAGATGTACTGGTAACAAGTCTTCCTCATGGCCAGTGACTCTTGGCAGTGGTTACCGACAGTCAGGTCACAGCCTGCAGGGAGGGGCCCAGAGAGCTGCTGCAGAATGCAGGAGTCCACATACAGCCAAGCGTTACCAAGCTGAATACGTAACATGCCTTACATATTAATATCAGGTGTCATTTTTAAAATTCGTATAACTGCTTTTAGTTATAAAACATAAACATTTGCTTTAAAATATCAGTAAAGCAGGTTTTGTTACCTTATATATTTCAATGCAAGGGAAAAGTATTTACTATCACAAGGGAGACTGGAAAAAAATATAACGTAAAAAAAGAAAGTAGAAGAATCTTCAGGGGAGGTGGCTCAGTAGGTTGAGCGTCCGACTTCGGCTCAGGTCAGGTCCTGATCTCGCGGTTCACGGGTTCAAGCCCCACGTCAGGCACTGTGCTGACAACTCAGAGCCTGGGGCCTGTTTTGGATTCTGTGTCTGCCTCTCTCCCTGGCCCTCCCCCACGCATGCTGTGTTTCTGTCTCAATAATAACAAACATTAAAATATATATATTAAAAAATTTTTTAAAAGAATCTTCATGCCAAATGGAATTTCCTATATGCTCTCCCTCTAGTGGAAATGGTTTCTAGAATGGGCTGACTTGATTACAATCTCTTACTAGACCTAAAAACCTAAAAATACAGCAGAGAGGACCAGAGAGGAGGCAGGATGAGGCGGCAGTCAGCCTGGGGTGCACCCATGCCCTGCGATGTCTGCACAGAGAGCACGGCCTGACATGACAGCCCGGCCCATACCCTCTGTCTCTGGCGCTCACACCAGAAATGGAGGCCAGGACCTCTCCGAAGCTCTGCCAGATAACAGGCTCTTGTTCTAAGTTGAATGGAAGTTACGGAATAGGAAATGGCTTAGCTTCTCAAGCTTCAGAAAAGAGCCTAATTTTCCTAAAATACATTTCTGAATTTTAAAAGAAAAGGTCTGCCAGGTCATTCCTGATGGGTCATTTTAGGAAGCTCCCACTTATGGCTGTGTTAAAAAAAAAAAAAAAAAAAAAAAGATTAAGTTCCTGAATCACTAAATAAGTGGTTTGTTTCCAACTGCCAGGAAAGGGACACTAACCCAGATCAGGGAGCAGATGGTTTTGCTGCACACCGATCTCATGTGACTCCTGACACTCTACTCTTCTCAATCCCCTGGGCCACCCAGAAAAGAAAGCAGCACATCCTGCTGACTAGGCCTGCCCAAAATACTACCTACCACCATATTCGACAACCTCAACTCTTACTAGAATGCTTATAAGCCAGGTCTCTAAAAAAATAAATAAAAAATAAAATACTAGACCCTTAAAAATGGAAGGCAGCCCACTGTGGTGCAGAAAATACCTAGGTCAGTGAGCAAGCTTTGGCAAATGAGTTGGGACTGTTTGAGCTGCAGTTTCCTCCTCTGTAAAAATGGGGAAAAGAAGATCTACTTCCTCAGAACTCTCATAAGGGTCAAACGAGATCACGCACGTAAAGTGCTCATCACAGTGCCTACAAATGGTAGCAGTGATGCTCTTCCTCATTTGTGGAGAGCACAGACCAAAAGGAGCAGGCTGTGACCAACAAAATCTTCTCACCAAGATGTCAGGAATGGCTGGCTCGGTCTGGGCTGGTAGTTAATGCTGCTAGCCCTGAGCCCTCCCTAACCATTCCTGGGAAGGGGCTGAACCTTCCAGTGCATTTCGGCTATGAGCTCCAGCCACAGGGATCCAGGGCATACACAGGTGCACCTCTTTAATTATGCAGATACCTGCCATTTCACTTAGACATCATGTGGTGTGGCTACTGTAGAGGAATATTTCGTGTTTTTGAGAACTTGTAAAATCCCCTTACCCTGTGCAAATTTTAAAAATACTGGGAAAGTAGCCATGATACACAGAGTATACAGCGGCATTTAAATTGGCAATAGAGTGAAAACAGATGTCTGAGTATGGAGGAATAACATTATTTTTAGAAGCCTAAACACAACTGGGTGGGTGGGCAAGTTTCAGCATTTTCTGGTCAGGACAATATTAATATCAAGTTTGCAAACCACAAAAAAGCTTCCCACTTTCCCTGAATAAAATGTGGTTTATTAAAAGGTGCGATACAACACACCATCATTTTACCAGTAGTCTGTTCCAAGGAGAGTGCTTCAAAGGCTTTAATCCAGTGAATACAAAGAGGGAAAGGGCACATTACATGGAAGAGTTTACACTACTCCGATGGCAACAGAGAAAAATCCAAGTTCAGGACACAGAATTCTGGTTGAGTAAGTCTATTGTAACAACTCCCACCTCTCTGCTGAGAGACACTTGGGGGCATCGCAGACCAAAATGAGCATGAGCTTTGGACTAAGACTGTTTCGATCATTTCAGGGTTAAATTAAATCACTGCAGCAAAGTACCTAATAGTAAGCTTACCATTAACAGGGAGCAGAACAACTGAGACTCTAGATAGTAGAGGAAATACGGCTGCTTCTCTGAGGAATGTGCCTCAGGTTTTCCAGGAATTCCTTTTCAACCCAGAGGTACTCTAACCCCCCTCTCTCTGTGTGGCAAGAACACCCATGAGAAATGAACCTTTGCAGAAAGTTAAGAATTCTTATTTATTCTCCCCAGACTTCATTTCTCATATCTTCATTTCCTCAATAATGGAAGTTGGCCACACCAAGCTAGGTTTTCTTTTCTTTCTTTTTTTTTTTTCCCTTAAAAATTAGCCAATTTATGATGGGTCAATGTAGAAGGGCAAGGTCATCTGCACATCAGAGTCAAATCTACGAAGAGACAGATGACACAACGCTGTCAAAGTAGAGCAAGAAAAGGAAGAGAAGAAGGTGTTATGTGCTGGCAACTTGGCAAAGTCCACAGGAACCACACGGAGACTCTGCAGCTATAGGGGCAACTGGGCAGGGGGCACAAACACCCACTTGATGTTTAGGCTGTAACTTATCTTTTGGCAATGTGCTTATTACAATTATAACCCTTTAAAATAGTACCTTTACCATAACTAGACTAAAACGAGGCCCATTAGTCTTATCTTAACTCATACCCTTTTTTCAACAGTCAAGGATGCTGAGTACTCACACAACTGGGGAGAGATGAGATCACCTTGAAAAGTCCATAAGCATGTTCCATCATACCTCTTTCTCCTTCACTCCCTAAATTTTGCACTTTGAAAACAACAAACAACACACTAAGCCTAAAGCTAAACAGACCTCCATTCAATTCCCATCTCTTCTCTTATCTCACTTTCCCTGTATTACAGAAGGGGATAATATGTACTTGTTGTAAGAATTAAATGCAATAATCTCTGTAAGTCAGACAACATAGTTTATGGTTTACTGCAAGGGCTCAAAAGAGGGTACCCATAATTATGACATGCTGCTATGAGGGTTTCATACCAGCCATATGGTCAAGAACCAATTCCTTGAGTCTCCATTTGCTTGATCCATAGATCACTGACACAACTCTCTACATGTGTGTTCACTCTGGACAGAATGAAACATACTCCCAAAACAGAGGTAAAGGACTCTATTTTGATGAGGTACCAGTGATCTAGAGTATAAAAAAGTTGTATTAAGTGCAGAAGAATAGTAGGTTGATCACAGACTCTATTAGTAACTGTGGGATCTGGGGCGAGCTATTTAACCTTGTTGAGTCTCCATTTCCTTAGCTCTGAATAAGGACATGGCCTGTCTTTCAGGTATTGTTCAGAGTGTTAAATGGAAAAGCGTATTATAAAATGCTTAACAAAGTATCTAGCACAAGTAAACAGTCTTGTATGTGTGATACATTTTTTTTTTATTATTGCTACTATTAGTGAATATACCAAAGTATAAAACATCATCCCTTACTTACACTAAGAGATCTAGCCCACAAAAATCTGGAGGAGACGCTTGTGGCCAACCAGTGGGTTTTCCCAGACCACACTTTTAGAACCACTGGGTAGACCACCATGATGTAGAGGTTTTGTATCAAATAGGGTTTTCCCCCATAGCTATAGTTCCCTCACATCTGCCTCCTCCACTAACTTTAAAGTATTATTTTCGCCTGAGGAAATGGTCATGGTAGGTGGTGTCACATACTATCATGGCACAGAATACTAAGTTCATACTACTGATTATAACAGTACTCATGAGGGTTAAATCATCTATGTCACCAAAATCTTCAACCTGATCAAAGTTCTCCCAGAGTTCCTGTTTATTAATATTGACTTTAAACATCATCCTTCTCATAACAAAGGATTTGCTGAAATTACTGAAGGAAATCTGGAGTTGAAAAAAGAAGCAAAAAGTAATACAGTTTCTAATACGTAAGCACAAGCAGTATCTTCGTACAACTATCTTAGGGTAAGAGACAGCTCTTCTCCCCGTGAAACACACACACACACACACACACACACACACACTTACTTAAGATTCAAGTTAACAGTGTCTCGGCTCCTAACAGTGTAGGAGAAATTTATTCTAAGTTTTGAACTATCAGTGGATCAATTAATTCCTAAACTTTATGATTTGTCAGGCAGAGGTTTTAAATTGTTTAGCCCTCCCTAAAAGACTGCTTTACCGCTCACTTTAGGGAGTAGATATTCAAAATGGGGTTTGTGTTTTAAATATGATATTCTAGTCACGCTGAAATTTACCATTAACCTAATTATTCCATCTGTTCACATTTGCCTTAAAAGGGAAGGGGGGGCTCCCAAAAAAGCACATGTTTCTCCATTAATGAATTTTGGCACAATAACTTTATGTCTATCACCTGGGGGAGAGGATTACTTCACATTTGGGAAACTGAGTATAACTTTATGGGTGATACAGCACTGCCTAGCAGAGGCTAAACTTTTCGCCAAGGAGGAAATAGTGAAGTAACCAAGACCTGCCAAGAACACATGTGAAAGAGTTAATGAGAAATGCCTGTGCATGTCTTTCCTGGTTCAAGGAAAAGGGCTAAATAATAAAACTGAACTAATTAGAACACATGAATAATATCAAACATCTCCAATGTTTCTCATCAAGTTTACGGAGTTTTACTGGTCTGGTGAAGTTACACTCAAATCCAAAATGGTCCAGGAGCATAATTTGCTCTATAAAACCCATTTAACTATTGCTTAGAATCATATTTGAGTCATTTTTATGAAAAAAAATATGGGAAATCTACAGAGGAAACTGAGACTATACCTTCCCCAATTCTCTAGAGATGGCTCAAAAATGTAAAACTGCTAACCTGAAAAACTGTGCCTTGGATTTTGGAAAATTTATCAAATTAGAATAAAAGGCTGACTTTGGATTAAGGTTTTAATTAACTGGCAACTTTGTAGAAGCACTTCATGTTTTAGAAAAGTGTCAGTTTTTACAAAAAGGCATTATCTACCCTGAAGAATGGCTGCAAATTACACTGATTGTGACACATTTGCTTCAAGAGTTCAACTTTAAAAAAATCCTACTAGCTCCATGTTTTTAGATCAACAAAACAGTCTAAGGGAACATAAAAAGTTGAGAACAAGACACAAAGAGCCCATAAAACAGATAAATCATAAAGTTACCTCTATATCCTGGATAATCTTTGGGTATAATGACCTATAAAATGAATTGGGAGGGCCATCTGTAGGTCTGTTCTTAAACAGGTACTGATCCCTGGCAAATAAAAACAAACAGATGTTATGGTTTTGCACATAAAAGGGTGAATTTTATTTAAACATGGTGCTGACAAAGATCTTGTATCTTTCAAGTCTTTTGACTTGCACTGAACTTAACAGTTCAATAGTAGGATTTCTGACTGTTAAATTTACATATTAGACACAAATGTACTTTAATTTCCAGATCTCTAACATAATCCTGGCCTTTTATTTTCTGAATACCCAACACATATTAATCCAGCCTTTCATTCTATAATTTAGTAGAAAATGCTAATGTAGCTTTGTGAAAAACCTTACTGGGTACGCATCAAACTTCCTCCCATAAAGAAAATACAGCCCTATTCCTCACTCACACCATAACCTGCACAAGCCGTAACTCGCTTTCTGTGCTAAGCGGGCCAGGTTAGGGACACGTAGAAAGCTATAAAGCTGTGTGTAGGTTAATGGGATGACTAAAAAATCCTGCCCGCCTTGCCTCCTATATCTTCACTCAAAGCAATGACAAAAAACAAAATGTTATTGTTTGACTTTCTCATATTTTTTTTTCTTATCTATCTTCTGGTAATGGTATCATCACCTAAGAAAAATGTGAAAGGAAAACCAAAACTTACACTCATAGATTTGAAAAGCCAAATCACTCCTTCAAACTATATAATACCTCCTAGCAGTTAATACTTGTAAAGGAAATATGCATTGCAGAAGGAATTACTCTTAACAGCTTTAACTCTGCCCCCTCGCCCCCCACCACTCGTGACCACTCCTCTTTCCCACTTTAAAATAGGCCAACACATTTGGCAAGTCTGACTCCTTTTTTGAATAACCAAACTAACCCTACATCCAAGAAACTTTTTTCAGGGGAACAAGCAACCCAAGAACTTACCACCCTCTTCTTTCTGAAAGTCCCTTCCATAGAGGGTCAGTGCGCACCATTCTTTCAATCAGCTTCTTCCAAAGCATTCCTTCTGAGATCACTCGCTGCCATTCTTTACATACCAGCTCTGCTGCACACAGAGACCTGGCATCCAGGTAAGAAAGAATGTTTTCTGCTATGTGATCTAAGCCTTGCTCTACAAAATAGAAAAGGCAGTGAAGGTATGGGAAGGGAGATGGAAATGTACCAGTCACCATTTCTATAAAGCTAAGAGGAATAAAGAAGTCCTGAACCACATAACATATTTGAGTAATATCAAAAGTTCTGCAGATATACAAGTGCATGAGTACATAAACACATACACTTCTCTTTGGTTCTGAGTTTTTAAGAAAAAACAATTGATGGTGGGGCACCTGGCTGGTTCTATCGGTAGAACGTGCAACTCTTGATTTGCGGGTTGTGAATTCAAGCTCAGAATGCGTGCAGGGCTTTAAAAATTTTTTTATTATTTTTTTTATGTTTACTTATTTTTGAGAGAGAGAGAGAGAGAGAGGGAGGAAGGGGCAGAGAGGGAGACAGAATCCAAAGCAGGTTTCAGGCTCTGAGCTGTCAGCACAGAGCCTGATGTAGGGCTCACACACACAAACCATGATTGTGACCTGAGCTGAAGTCAGATGCCCAACTGACTGAGCCACCCAGATGCTCCAAAAATTTAAAAAAAATTTTTTTTTGATGGCAACAGATTCTGTGTATAAAAGCAGATCCTGGACAGGTGTATTTGTCAGATATATTATGAAAAAAAGACTTATTTGCATTTTCTTTTATATAGCTCTTAGAAGACTACTACAGTTTGATTCCTCAACATTTTAAGGAGGAGGCACAGAAAGGTAAAATTTGATTTCTCAAATTTTAAGGAGGAGGCAGAGACAGGTAAAGTCCTCAAGGTTTCACAACTACAGAATAGTAAAGCCAAGATTGGAACTCCGATCCCTTGCTCCTAAGTTTGTGTTCTTTCCCCTCTGACTTACCATCTCTCATAACAAATCATCCACTTTCATATATGACCTCTGTGAACTCCTTGGAGCCAAGGAGACAAAGAAGGAGAAACACTGACCCATCTTTAAAAGCCTATGAAAAGTTAAATGACAATCCAAGAGTTAAAGTCAGGTCTCCTCAAATGTATTTTTGCCAATCATTTCTTCATCTCCTTCTTATGGAGGTAGACTCTTCAAAAGCAAGAACCCCCGTCTATAAATTCTTGAATTTTACGAGGTTTATCCCACACAATGCAAGCGTCCTCCGAAGACCACCAAGATTCAGAGTCTGCCTGACACCGCCACCTAGTAAGGATATCACCACTGTCGTCATTGCCATCTGTAAGCTCCCATCCTGTGGTTCTAGGCAAGTCTTCTGTAGCTACAAAACATAAGGCTCACACACAACCCCCCTAGACCTACTGTAGTGGTGGGAAACTAAACAAAGAGGCAGAAAATTTCAATTTCAAGTCCAGGCTCACCATGTAGCAGTTCTCTGACATGAAGCAAATATTGAAACATAATCCTGAAACATCACTGCTCCTTGGTCTTTTACCATTATAAAATGGTAATTACCAGCAACCACTATCCTTTCTCATACTACCAGTAAGAATCAAATGGAAGAACTTTATAAAAAGATTTTAAAGACAACAAAACACCATACAAGGTTAATATTTGCTTTCTTTTTCAAGATAAACAGAAGCCATATAGTAGCATTAACTTTAGAGGATGTAAGTCTTTAAACTTTAGAGCTCAGTTTTCCTCATCTGTGTAAGATGGGGATAATAATCTGTATTCTGAAAATATCAAAATGAGATGATGCATTAAAAAGCTTTACAAACTAAGGTTTTCTTCCGCTCTAAGAATGACACCTTGAATTCTTTCTTGATTGTGGTTTACAGGCTTTTCATATTCTAATTCTCCTCCTCTGGACTAGATCTAATACCCAGGCTCTGATCCAATCATAAAGACTACATACACGGAGACCACTATGTTTTCTGATGCATGGCATTCATCACAGTTAATGGAGTCAAAGATTCTGCTGCCTTTATCTAGTAGTCCTATCATCGTAGATGGTACCATCCTAAGATGGTACTAAGTTAAAATAAATTTCTAGGTCTGTTCTCCAAAAAGATCTATTAAAGCAATTCCCTCAGGGTACCTGGGTGGCTCAGTCAGTTATGTGTCTGGAACTCCTGATTTCGGCTCAGGTCATGCATTATCTCTCGGTTCGTAGGATCAGGCCCTTCATTGGGCTTGGTGCTGATAGCGTGGAGCCTGCCTGGTATTCTCCCTCATTCTCCCTTTGCCACACCTCTGCTTGCAAGCATGCTCTCTCTCCCTTAAAATAAATAAATAAACTTACAAAAGAAAATCCCCCTAATTCTACATTTGTATAGCTAATGGAGAGGTGAAGAGCAGCTTCGTGCAGAAGTTTACAGTTATCCTTACTATAATTCACCTTTGAAGCTTAATCTGACCCTTCCATGTCAGCATCTAGAATTCTGACTCTGTCATGCAGAAGAGTAGGTATTCCACACCAAATCTGCATAAGGGGGAAATGGAGTAAGTCTGTATCCCAAGTTCTTGGCAAACATGGTAAATGGGTCAGAACCAAGGACAGCACCCATGATTCTAGATCTATATTTCCAACAAGGCTACTGTGGACCCATTCATTAAACACTCACACAGCCCCTGGCTCTGTAGCCATCCGGATGCACTACTGTCCAGCCCTCATGGCTCTATTCAGTGCTCGGATATTTGGAGAAACTCCGCTCCCCATAAAGACCCTATCACCTTTACCTTTCCATCATTCTTCTGACCTACGAATCTGATAACCTTACCTCCCCCTCCCCAAATCAGGTGAATTTGGTGTGGTTACTCTTTGTATTCCCTTGCTGGTGCTTACTACATAAAGAAGGTACTGTATTTTTTGTTTACAAGTTGGCAGGGAGCTGTTTTGTGTCCCTTTTTTTTTTTTTTTAAACATATATAACCCAAGTTCATTACAGGAAAATTATAAAATGCTTAGAAGCAAAAAATTTCTAATCCCTGAATCCTCTCAGAAATAATGGTTCCTAGCATTCTGTATACATCCTTATAGGTTTACACAACCCTACACAGTCTTTTCAGCTGCAAATTAATTAACTTTGATAATCCATTTTAAAAGTCTGCTACAGTAGAACACTGAATTTACTAGCCAATAAATATCCCCCAAATACACCCAACCCCAGGTCTCTAGCTCCTCACACCAGGAAGTCTCCTCATCAGTCATCTCAGAGTACTTTCCATGCAGAGCTACCAAACACAGTTCTGCAAGCTGCCAAGGGCACAATCGTACCCGGTAGATCTGCCTATGGTTTTCTAATGTTTATCTGAGATAGAGAGACAGAGACAGAGACAGAGACTTAAGCAGGCTCCATACTGTCAGAGCAGAACCCAACAAAGGGCTGGAATCCATAAACTCTGAGACCTGACAAGAGCCGAAATAGAGTCAGACACTTAAAACTGACTGAGCTACCCAGGTGCCCCTCTGCCTATGGTTTTTAATTGCTTCTCAACATCCCACAATTCTGAAAATCACAACTTCATGTTCTGTCACCATCCTGGCACACAGTGTCTTTAGGTCTACTTGTCTATAGGAGCTATATGTTTCCTTTTTGTGTGTCTCCATGATCATGTGCTCCTTTCTTCCATTTGCTTGTAAAATTAGGGAAATCCATGGATAATCATAGGGTACTTGTACCTATCCACTGCTGGGACTGACAAACTTACTAACAAGAACTTCAGATTTCAGGATCTCTCTGCCCTCTATAATTGTATTTTCTTTTAGTGCCTCTAATCACAGGCTAATAGATATAGCTCTTCTCTGAATTTTTCTAATTCTGGGTACTTATCTATCATCTAGTTTCTACACATCCTATGAGAACAAAGTCACCTTTCAAGGTCTACCTTACTTATCATCAACCAAATCCTAATTGGTTATAAACATATCCCTAACAAATTCCCCTTGTGAGTCCCTCGCTCTGAGTGATGAAACACATAGTGAGATAAGAATGCATCAGATGGCTGCTTTCTCACTGCAACTCAGTGCAGCCTCCTCAATGACTGCAACACCCCCATCATCTATATCTGAGCTGCGAAAGTGGTATCCAAATCCTCTACCTGGTTGGGTGGTCTAGGAGCTGGTTCTCAGAAGCCTGTGTAGGTGTAGTTGAATCACTTAGGGCAAGTGATTTTTAAGATAAACAGGGGCACTTTGGGTGGCTCAGTCAGTAGGGCATCTGACTCTTGGTTTCAGCTCAGGTCCTCAAGTCATGATCTCATGGTTCGTGGGATCGATCCCCAAGTAGGAATCTGTGCTGACAGCATGGAGCCTACTTAGGATTTTCTCTTTCCCCTTCTTGCGGCTCCTCCCCCATTCATGAGCGCACGCTCTCAAAAAAAAAAGAAAGAAAAGAAAAGAAAAAAGGAAGGAAAGAAAGAAAGAAAGAAAAAGAAAGAAAGAAAGAAAGAAAGAAAGAAAGAAAGAAAGAAAGAAAGAAAGAAAACCTATAACAAAAATTAAACAAAAACAACACCAACAAAAACAGATTCCCTGGACATTTTTCTGGTCTACTGAATCAGCATCTTTACATGGTGAGGACCAGGAATCTATTTTTAGGAAGTGCCACCAGATAATTCTGATACTGGGAACTATTGCCTTATAGTAATTATACCCTTTTTAATCTAGCTCACCATTAGACTATCACTGAGTTTCTGTATAAGGAAATCTCTAACACATATTTCCTCCTCTTTCAAATGCTATCACTCCAATCCAGCAATATCTCCATGATACCTAGGAGACTGACTTCTCTTGCATAATATTTTAAATTCACACCATCATTCCAGGAGGCAATATGTTTTAGTCTCCTAGAAAATGCACTGGCTGTAGAGTCAAATAACCTGGGTTGAAGCAAATCAGTTTTTCTTTTTGGATCTCAGTCTCCCATAAAATAGGAATGATATTAAACACCTGACGTGGATGATCCGTTATAATGTGCACAATAACCGTCCGACAACAGTTATTCTCAATATCCTCATTTTATAGAGAAGGAACTTCCTAGCCTTGCTGGAAGGCTCACAGGAGGATATTAAGGAGCCAGATACAGAGCAGGTACTTGCTAAGGGTCAATCTCTGCTTCCCTTCCCTCATCTCCAAACCCCTTAACCGATACCACTGATCAAAGAAACTAAGCAAGGTCGCTCTTCTTTGTTATTTTCTGCAAAGCAAATGTTGAATACCTCCTCTAGCAAAGCACTATAGCCCATTCTAACATCTTGGTGTTAAGTTGCACATTCCCTTTAAATGTTTGCATAACAGGAATCCCACACCCTCTACTTGAACGCCTTAGAATAGTACCCCCAGGGGCCAATCAGACCGTACAGCTTCCTCGTTTGAAGCCTATTCAGGACAAAGAAGTTGCTGAAGAAGGTGCTCTCTCTGCTCTAGAAAGTGCTTTGAGGCGTTAAAACTGAGCATTTTCTTAAGTANACAAATTATGGTTTCAGAAAATGAGGCCAGAACGTGGCACACACAATGCTGAAGAAGTGCTTCTGTTGCTGATTATAGGCACCAGATGAAGGTCTGGAAAAATTTCAATACTAAATTAAAACAATTAAAAGGCACAAATTTCCAAGCTCAATATGTAAATAACACTATATCAAAATGAAACTCAAATGTATAATGTCACTTCAATGCCCTTGACTACAGCCAGTTTTAACACAGCTGCTTAGATCATACAATTACAGAAACTTTTATTATTTTAGAAACACATTTCAAAGAGCAGCTGCAAAGAAACTTCTTTCCCCACCCGCTCCTGCTGTTCCTTCCTAGTCACAGATCTAGTTGTAAAATCTGAACTCAGCAACATTTTGGAGGAAAAAACAATGCAACTGCTGTCAATGGATGCCTTTAACTTGGCATATGACCTAAGGATTCAGACAGAAATGAAGTGAAATGCCACTCAAAGTTCAACATTTTGTTGTCCCAGCAAAATGGTGCGTCTCCCTCTCTAATGTCAGGATGATCAATTCAGAAATTAGCAGGTGAATAATTAAAACTTCCCGGCAACAAATCTTAACTACCTCTGGAGAAGCAGGTGTTTCCTGTCTCTCCAGGCTTTTTTTTTTTCTTTTTTCTTTCTTTTTTTTTTTTTTAAAGCTACCACCCTCACAATACCCGTCAGCAGTCAGGCATATTACTTCTATTGTCTTTAATCTTCACAATACCCCATGAAATATTATGATTATTCCCATACAGATAAGGAAACTGAGGCTCCAAAAAGGGCTCATGTAACTATCAAGTGCAGGGACTGGAATTCAAATTTAGGGGCTGTCTAAATCCAACGCCCACCCTCTTTCCACTCTGTCATGCTGGTCTCTGGCCCTATATCCAGCCTAAAGCCTTCGCTGTGCTCTGGCTCTTCCACATCTCCCAAGACCTTTGATCCCGTCTGTCACATTTACAGTCCGTAACGGTTTATCACCCTTACTTGAGGATAAGACAAATGAATAAACCATGGCCAGGAAGCTAAGTGTTTCAAAATTCTTAATTGCTTAGATACCTCACCAAAAGCATCGCCAATGCTTATCATCCTCTTTGAAGTATAATCTGCCTCTACTTCAAATGGTATAAATTTTCCCTTTAACAACAGTTCTTACAAACCACAAACTTAGCCTGCAGAAATTGACATTGCAGACTAAACATTTACCATGATTTTTAGAAAAGCATATCATAATTATCACTTTTTCCACTGAACCAAAAGGAGCCAGAGACCACAAACATTTTCCATTTTCCCTATACTGACAGGTATGATATTCACAGTAAGCATTAAAAAGCGAGAACTACAGACAATTTTTATAGAATTAATGGTTTTCCCCAATCAAAAGAAGTCTTAAGTTAACAATCGCAAGAGAGCAAAACTTCAAACTCAAGATCATCTGAGGTAAAAGTCAAACACCAAACTAGAATAGTGATTAGTAGGTTGCTCCATACATTATTAAATTGAAGTATGAACATGCACATGGACCAGCTTCTCCCCTAATAATCCTAAGGCAGGGTCTGCGTTAAGAACTAATGCCAGGTTTAATCCAAGTCTACGAGACACGAACACAATCAACTTGGCCAGCTTGTCGCCAGCTATTAGATTCATATGTATGATATATACTGACATATGTATATATGTTCAGATCAAATCCTGTTAAAACAAATAGCGTTTTAACAAAAATATTTCCATGTTTCAGCCAATGGTCCATTCATTTCATGTAATATTCAATACCACAAAATTCCACTTTAACAGAGATATGGACAATGCCTTAAAATTCACTGTAATGAAAACTGAATTGTATGCAATTATACTAACCATATTTATATACATAACACATGTTCATCTGTTCTGTCTCTTCTCCAAGATTGTACACTCCCCAAGAAAAGGAGAGGTCTCTGAACTACACTCTGCAAATCAAGAGAACTTCAACAGTGCCACCTCGTGGATAGTCTGTAAATAGAAGGTGAGTTTTCTGGCCCTCTAAAATGTTTGAGAAGCAAATAATGGGCAAAAATAAAATAAAACCAAAACAGCAGAAAGCAAGCAAACAAACAGACAAAAAAACAGATTTGCTTGAGAAAACTGCAGGCATAGTTTCATTTAGTTAAAAGCACTTATGAGGAACAAGTACAATCATCGAATCTAACTGTTCAATCTTTCCTAGATGTGAGATGCAACCTGAATCCACAGGAAGGCCTGGGTGCTGGAGGTTCACAGTTCTGGCACCACACACACCAAAGAGACTGCACCACAGATCGATCAATCACCTTACTTAAACTCACCTAGAATTCTCTCCCCTGAAGCCCTCACCCTCCTTCCCTCTGATACAATTAAACGCATCTCTGTTTCCTCCTCTCACCCTCTCATAAATAACTGGGTTGTAAACATATATTCTATACTTACGGCCAGGAAGAATTTTCCAGAGTAATCCTAATTATAATGATTTCAGCCTTTGCACTAACTTTTTTTTTTTTAATGTTTTTTATTTATTTCTGAGAGAGAGAGAGACAGTGTGAGCAGGGGAGGGTCAGAGAGGGAGACACAGAATCTGAAGATAGGCTCCAGGCTCTGAGCTAGCTGTAAGCACAGAGCCTCACGCGGGGCTCGAACCCATGAACAGTGAGATTATGACCTAAGCTGAAGCCAGACGCTCAACTGACTGAGCCACCCAGGCGCCCCTAATTTTGAACCAGCCCCCACCATCACCCACACAGTCACCACAATAACCAAGATGTATGATGATCTTGGTCATTTCATGAAATTTCTCTGATCCTTGGCTTCCTGGTCTATAGAATGAGAAAGAGGATTAAGTGATGGCTAAGACTCTTTTTAGCAATTAAATACTATACAGTTCTAGAAAGAGGAGGTTCTTATTTTCTTTTCTAGAAATACTAATGAATGAAATGGAGCAAACAGTGCTACATTTCAGCTTAAAATAAACCAGAAGAGTCAAAATTTCCTAAGTGAACTCTCAAATAACCTTACACTCCCACTGTAGAAAGTAAACTAACACATTTTGGAAGAAAGATTACAAATTAGATTCGAAATTAGAAATTCAAAATTGGCCTGTCAATTTGCCTGAGATCTGAAAACAGCTCCTATCTGCCATGGAAATACTTTGAACATGGTGCCCCAAGGCACTGTAAATCACAGACAAGCTAAGGAAGGAGCTCCTCTTTGAAGAGCTATCCTGAAGCTCTGATGGGTTAGGACTAGTGGCAATGGCACTTTTATCCTGGCTACTTCTAGGTCTACCCTGGCACGGCAGCTATAACCCCTAGACCACAATGCCCATGTTAGAAGAAAACATTCCGGCCAACATTCTCTTCAGAAGTGAAATCTATCTTACCAAGCCAAATTTAAAATTAAACTTAAAATAATTAAGAGGAGGAGGAGGAGAAGAAATAAAGAGAGAAAAGAATTAATGAATGATCAAAAATCAAAGTGGGAATAAAACAGGCAGAGCACAGAGGCTTTTTAGAGCAGTGAAACTATTCAACGATACACTAATGGCAGATACATGTCATTATACCTTTGCCCAAACCCACAGAATATACACCAAGAGTGACCCCTACTGAGTATGGACTGTGGGGGATAATGATGTGTCCATGTAGGCCCACGTGTCATAGAAGAAATGAGCCACTCTGGATGCGATGTTAACAGTGGGGAGACTGGACGGGATGGTGAAAGTGGGGTGGGGTGGGGATATGCAGACTCGATGAATTCTCTGTATTTTCCATTCAATTTTGTTGTCAACCTAAAACTACTCTAAAAAAAAAAAATAGTCTCTCTCTCTCTCTTTAATCAAAGTAAACTTAACCAGAGGAGTATGGGGGTGAGGGGAAGAGGGAGAGAGAGAAAAAGAGAGGTGGTGAGGGAGAAGATCCAGAAATAAGTTTTTCAAAAAGACATGCCATCAGTTTTTCCAATACATTGTTACCATTCCCTACCCTAAACATCATTTCAAGTACAAATGAACATCCTAAACTTTGGGACACTGCTTAAACATAAACACTGAAGGAGAAATTATCTCATATTTTAAAAAACTGAATTATAAAAGCAAAATACAGATTATACATAGACTACAGCAAAACCAATGGCATAGGGATGCCTGAGTGACTCAATCAGTTGAGCATCCAACTCTTGATTTCAGCTCAGGTCTTGATCTCACAGTTCGTGATATCAAGCTCTGCACTGGACTCTGTGTCAACAGTACAGAGCCTGTTTGGGCTTCTCTTTCCCCTCTCCTGTCCCTCCCCCGACCTCAAAATAAATAAATAAATAAACATTTTAAAAAACAGCATAGCATTAGCTCATTAAACTAAATTAAACAATGGTATGACCAACGATCAACACCGTTAATCACAGAAACTGCCTACATTTCCTACACACACCCTAAATTACAACTCCTTTTCTAATGCCATAATAAAATATAGTATGGATCCCAAAGAAACTCACATTGTAATCACACTGTACTCATTCATTCATTTCACAAACATCTACTGAGTTCTGCCTAGGCCCTTGGGCTGGACATTCTTCTACTGCTCAAGTTTTTTAAAAGGCAAGTACAGTTACCTGGTAAAGCGGTAATAAAGTCCCGCTGCAACATGGGCTTCAGGTAAGAGTTAATATGTCCATGCTGATAATGACACATTCGTGAAATAAGGTGTTCCACAAATTCCACTTGATCTGATTCAGACCACTGGTCAAAATATTTAATACACAAGTCTTTTTCTTTTTGATAGTTTCCTTCTGATGGCCTCTTTCTGGAGACGATCACAGATGATGTTCCATTACTTATCTATTTTAGAAAAATAAACAAAAAAAAATAATTAGTTTGACAAGTAAAAGAAATCTCATTAGTATTTTACTGGAAATACTTCTCACCCTGGGTATTTAATCTTAAAATACCAGTTATACCCTAAAGCCAAACTCATTTCTTTATTAATTCATTCATGAAGTAATTTAATATGTATTCAGGGCCTGGGCCCTCAAATTAAGTCTCTAGAGTAAATGGCAAATTTACAGCTATTTATAAAGCTATAAGGTGTCTCAAGTCATCATTCTCCAATGATTACTTCCAAAACCATGTGGTTATGAGATAACTCATGTCAGAGACGACTGTCTTAGAATACTTGCTCCACTTGGCAAAGTGGCAACTGATTGACTATTAATAGTCTGTTTGACTTCTTCAAAGATCAAGGTCAATGCTATATTCATCTAGCCAATGGTTCTCACACCTGTGTGTGCATCAGAGTAACAAGAGGGCTTCTTAACAGACAGATTGCCCAGCTCCACCACAGATATCCTCATGCTATTGGTCTGGAGTAGAGCCAGAGAATTTGCATTTCTAACGAGTTCCCAGGTGGTGCTGATGCTGATGGTCCAGAGAATGCAGAAACCACACGTTGAAACCCACTAGTCTATCTAATGAAGAAACCTGAAGGCAATTCAATCTAAAAATTGAACCAATCTCCGAACTGTTTCCAGAGCTACTAGACTGCTAGCAACATACAGTTTCGACTTTCACTCCCTTTGTCTGATCACCTGCTCTAAAAGAGACCCAAAGTAAACTACATATGCCTGAGAAGATTCTCTTCCTATACAGAAGGCTGGCCGATGGTATCCCAGACTCCTGTACTAACTATGCATTTCTCACCAAAGCTGCATGGTCCTTGCATTAAACCAGCATTTTTTTTTTTTTAAATAAAAGCTATATACACTTGATCTGACAACAGCATCAAAATTTTTTTTAAAAAAATGGAATCCCTAGACTGAAGCCACAACTGCCACTGGTGTTACGAGGCTCAGTATCATCCCTGTTTAAAACCAAAATTACTTCAATGCTTTTGTCACACATTTGCCAAGCTATCTACCAATCACCCTTCTGGGAGTCCCTTCACGTGTAACACGAGAAAGAACAGCCTGGAAGAGAATTTTGAAAACTGAAGAGTTACTTTACAAACATGCATTAACTCCATTAGGAGCTTATCTCAGAAGTTTTACACAGAAAGAACCAAAAGCTTCATTATCACTATGTCCCCTAATTTAAAATGGACTGAATCTACCCCAGAAAGAAGACATCCTTCATAAATAACCACAGGAGTCTGGCTTCCCTTATTAAGATCTTATATATCATACCTCTCTGAAGCAAGCTTTTATGTCCACATTTAAAGGTACATAGCGAGAAGGCATTCACCTCCCATCCCGTTTATCTTACCACCTCCTTCTCTAGGAGTGTTTTTCCCCCCTGTAATTTGGCTGAAGGAGAGCTCACTGACACTGGGTACCACCAGAGGGCAGCATTGAACAGAAATTTATGATGCTGCTGGTAGTTAAGACCTCTATCTGACAGAACCCAAATATCAACGTTCAAATCAGAAGTGAAAATTCTTCACTGTGGGGAGTATCAGCTAGTCTAAGGAGCATCTCTGCTACTTTTAAGTATAAGGATGTTCACTATAATGTTATAACAGAAAAATTAGAACCAACGCCCAACTATAGGCAACTGGTTAAAGCAAATAACAATGCATCTACACAGGGTACTATAATGAAGCCATTAAAATTAGGTTTACATAGTAAGATCTTAATAACAAGAGAACTTGTTTATGAACCAATATTAAGGAACAAAAGGCAAGAGGCAGAATTTTATACAGCATTACAATCACGGTTATTTGTGTAAAGGGGAACACACAAGATGGAATATAAGGATTTATTTAAAAACCAGCCATATGTCCTTCCTCTTTTCTTTCTACATTTTATTCATTATAACTTGCCAAAATAATTGCTTTCCTAACACCTAACAGGTTAAATATGGGTAACACCTTGCATTTATGTATTGCTTTATAATTTACAAGATACTTTCACATCCATTATCTCATTTGATAAGCAAAAGGGTTATTTCATTTACAGAAGTGTTCCTAAACATCTAACTTCCGTCGAACACTGGTATACCATTAACTAGTTAACTAAAAGACAGAACTTATGAAAGGAAAACTGAAAGCCTAAGTGTTAAGAACCAGTGTGAAGGGAAAACTCCATAGTCGATGAAGAGAACCCCAGCGGGAAATACCGAACACGAAGGAGGAACAGATGTCAGGCTGCACGCAGCTCCCCCCCGACAGGGCGGCGAGTGCCCCGTTCTGCAGCACAGTTCCCATTCCTACTTCTAGCCACCTGCTGAGCCCGGAAAGATTTTCCTGGCATTGTTTGGCTTTGCTTATTTCATCTTAAATTTGTTGGGCGCACTTTATTTATTCTTGCTACTCATCTACTCCTCTCATTTCAAATCAAATGAATGCAGAGAATATTTTTTAACATTATTCTCTTCACCTTTAGGCTTGTTTGCCTTTAGTGTCTTTATGAAGGGCAAAGTTATTTGTACCATAGTGGTTGATGGAAATATCAAATCATCAAGCTTTACATACCATCCCTCCCCACAGCTAGGCCAAAAAACTCCTGGGGGATTTGGGAGGAAAACTGGCAGACTCAACAGAGCCACGAAAGAAGAATGGAAAGGGTAAACTAACAAGGAATGGGAGAGAAGGGTGAGGGTAGGGAGACAAAATCACTAGCGCACACACACAGGTATAGCATGGTGCTATTCTGGTGACAAAGGACACCACCACTGACCATCTTTGGCTTAGACTGTGGTAATAAACTGAATATTTTAAGCTACAGACACTTCAGAATCTTTGTAGCAACTCCAAAATTGTTTACTATTAGTAATGACACTTCCCCAAGGAACAGAAGATAAATTAGGGTGAATTCCAAAACTAGCAAAACTGCACAAAAGAAAACAAAAACGCTTGCTTGGCTCTCGTTTTCATTGAGGACATGAGCTGAGGGAGCATCTTATCTATAGTAAGTCAACTGCTCTTATCTGTGCGTCGTCATTCCTACCTGCCAAAGAGTATTTTTCTTTGGGGACTCATCTTCATTTTGATCCTCCATAACTGAAGTGTTCTAAGGGGGGAAAAACAGGTTATTTGAATTATACCGAGTTTTGCAAATCCTACACCAAAATATAATTTTGAAAACCCAAAGTAGAATGTACCAACACCAACCCAAAAACTATTTGGCTTGTGACTAACAGATGTCATTTTGGGTCAAAAGGATTGTGCTCATCTTTCATAAATCAATACAGTTAGTTGCTGGACAAAAGCAAGCACAAAATCTTTCTTTACGAAGGCTGGGCGTACTTAGAAAACAGGCTAAATTATGGGACTGGGGCTGAGAGACTCTACCTCAATCATCACTGTTATTCTTCTAACTTGTAGCAAGAAGCCCCAGAGACCCACAAAGTTCTTGATGATTGCACAAAATATTTACTAGAATGTCTGCTTTTCAGTAGTCCATCCCAACCATCACCAGCAAGTAGTACTGACAAAGCTCTGGAAGTCCCCCTTGATTTTCTCTTTCCTTCCTTGATAACCTTGTTTTTCTAGACTGGCTTTGCCATCTCCCTTAGCGAGCACCAATGGTGGGTGCCTCAACTTCTTCCCTGAAGAGGAGGATGCCGGTAGCCAGTAACAATCTGCCTTGCCTTGGGAATGCATTAGCTTTTGATTTTTGTGTTTACCACACAAAGAGGCACTGTGTAATTATTCTTTCTGGTGACCTAGTCGCTCAATAGATGCCCATTAACTGGAGATTATACATGATTGGATTTTCCCTTTTGAAGTTCCTACCTAATGGCTAAATGGAAACTTAATGAGAAGGGGAAGTGGGAGAATTGTGCTCTGAAAGGAATAACAATTCAAGAACCTCTAAGATTCTTTCCCAAACCTAAAGTTCTAAGACTGAGGTACAAAATTTAAACCATAACTCTCCACAGTACTATTCAAAAGAATCCTATAGATCTGTTTAAGTTATCGGCATTCACAAGGTTCTGTTTATTGCCTTTAGGGATAAACTATCTCTCAAAGCTTCCCTATTTTTCCTTTATTTTCTTTAAGTCGTAAAATGTTTGGACCCATACAGCATTTCCCAATGTGGGTAATAACAGAAGAATCACTACTAAACATTAGTGCTTTGCAGGTCACATAGCTGGCTCTGATGTACTCTATGGAGTACAAAAGTCAACGGCTTTGAAACCAGGGAGCAATTGCATTTGCAAGGTGGTCACTTATTCACTGTGTATGTGTGTGTGTAATCTTGAGTAAGCGGTTTTACCCTTGGACAAACAGAAAACAAAGAGAGGGTACTGTGGGATTGAGACTCCTGAGCACAGTGCTCGGTGTGCAACTGGTACTCAAAAAATCTATTCACGCCCAGCTTTGAAGATGCTTCTTTCCCTTAAGCATTATCCTCTCACACTTTTGAACCTCAGGCTTTGACAGAATGACTCCAGATGGCTGCCTATGGAGAAAATCCACTGGCTCCCTCAATAAAATCTTACAAGCCCCACAGTGCCAAGGTCTGCAATGGGGGAGAAGGGCAGAAGGGCAGGATTCCCCATATGTGAAAGCTAACCATGAGCTACAGAGGAAGACATTGTGCCCGAGGGCCTAAAACAGGTCTAGAGTAGAGTCAGCAATAAATGATCCTGAATGGGAAGAAGAGGATGGAGAAGAGAAAAACAAAAGTAGTATTTCTCACTCCGTGTAACTTTCCTTTTACTGCTCTCTTGAAGGACTTAAGATTCATAAAGCCGGCAGGGGAGTGAATAAAGTGGAAACAGTGACTTAATACATCTCCTGTGTCCAACTGGTAGTTACAAAGCCATCTTTGCAAGGTCACAATGAGTGACAAGAAGAAAGCATGGCTGGAAACATGAAGGGTTAAGCGTACAAAGTGGAAGAAAAATGGCAAGCCACTGCCCCCATCTTCAGGCACCCGAGGAAATGTATGAGGAATGCACATATGTAGGGTTTTAAACTAAAAACTTTTGGGCCACCTGGGTGGCTCAGTCACTTAAGAGTCTGATTTCGGCTCAGGTCACGATCTCATGGTTTGTGGGTCAAAGCCCCACATTGGGCTCTGTGCTGACAGCTAAAAGCCTGGAGCCTATTTCAGATTCTGTGTTTCCCTCTTTGTCTGCCCCTCACCCACACACCCAGTCTCTCTCTGTCCCTCAAAAATAAATAAAACGTTAAAAAATTTTAAACTAAAAACTTCTGTTATATAGGAGTCTGAACCCACCAGAGCTCTTCTAACCTAAGCTACCTACTTTCCTCACTCGGGGATGAAATAAAAAAGTCAGAAGTCCCTGCAGACTACAAAAGAAACAACTGTCTTTACAGTTTCATTTAATTCTTCCTTTCACTCATTCCAAAACAAAGGAATGGTGTTTATTTATACAGCCAAGAAACAAACAACCCCTCTGATAAAAATAGCAACTATTCTCTTAAGCTTGATAAAAGTGGATAAAAAGATACAACTTAAAATTGTACTCAGGGGTACATGGGTGGCTCAGTCGGTTAAGTGTCCGACTTCAGCTCAGGTCATGATCTCAGAGTTCGTGGGTTCGAGCCCCACATCGGGCTCTGTGCTGACAGCTAGCTCAGAGCCTGGACCCTGCTTCAGATGCTGTGTCTCCCTCTCTCTGACCCTCCCCTGCTCACGATGTCTCTCTCTCTCTCTCAGAAATAAAACATTAAAAAAATTTTTTTTAATAAATAAAATTGTACTTAATAAAGCCATGGAGTGGTTAGAACAGCTCCCTTATCATACATATCTTTCAACTTCTCTTATAAAGACTTCAGGAGAAGATGCCAAAGGGAAAATGCTATGCTGAAGCTACACTGATTGGAGGATCATTTCCCAAGAGTCTTCCAGGTGACACAGAAAAGCGGGTTCCGGGGTCTAATAAAATCTGACAAATGCTATATGCTGCACAAGCACTTGCTCTCTCCCTCTCCACACCCGAGTTTAAAAAATACTTCATTAAGGGGCGCCTGGGTGGCTTAGTTGGTTAAGCGTCCGACTTTCATTTAGGTCATGATCTCGCGGTTCATGGGTTCGAGCTCCGCGTCGGGCTTCGTGCTGACTGCCAGCTCGGAGCCTGGAGCCTGTTTCAGTCTGTGACTCCCTCTCTCTCTGGCCCTCCCCTGCTCACGCTGTCTCTCTCTCTCTCTCCTAGAAATAAATAAAACATTTAAAAAAAAATAAAAAAAAATACTTCATTAAGATACTAAAGGTTCAGAGAGGTCTCATAAAAATTAACAGGTTAAGATAGTTTAACCTAGCTTTCCCAAGTTTGGTAGACATGGCCCCCTCCCTTTTATAATAATACAAGAGCTCAGCACATGCTGGCAAGCACTGGACTAGGGCAATAGGCAAAAGTCCTCCCTCCTCTCACTCCACCAGCCCCATGTTTCTGGGAGACAATGGAAATGACTGCTTTGGTAAGCACAATATATTCCTTTCCTATCACCTTTCCCAGACTACTTTATGAGGGGAGTCTGTGTGTGCGTACAATAAGCTCTAAGCCATGATACATCTTTGCCAGGAGGTGCCACCAGCTAACAGAATATGTCACTTACAAAATTCTCTAAGAGTTATACACGAAATAAATTTCCTAGTTTAAAAATGCTACAAATTCGGCATTATGAGTTTCATGATGAGAAAAGCTTATACAGGGGCACCTGAGTGGCTGAGTCAGTTAAGCATCGACATCGGCTCAGGTCATGCTCTCGCAGTTGGTGAATTGGAACCCCGCACTGGGCTCTGTGCTGACAGCTCAGAGCCTGGAGCCTGCTTCAGATTCTGTCTCCCCTGCTCTCTGCCTCCTCCCTGCTTGCACTCTGTCTTTCTCTCTCTCGAAAATAAATAAATATTAAACACTTATACCATATAAGATTTTCATACAAAAAGAACCTTTACTCTTCAGAGGAAAAAAAAAAGGATCTGGAAAGCATGGGAGCAATCTGCCATTTTCTTTAGTGTTTTAAAACTGGGGGACTTAAGACATTAAGAATGACAGGCATATAATGCAAAATGGTATTAGCTAATTTTATTGGGTCTCTAACCTAGGCTTGTTTCATACATTGCCTTTTAATTTTCAGAAAAAAATATGAATGTATATATTGCAACTTTACAGAAGAAAATGAGATAACAGATAATTAAGAAAGTGATTAAAAGCCACGCGGTTGGTAAATGAGAGATGTAGGAATCAGATCTAGGTCTGTTCTAATCAGAAGCCAATGTACTTTGCATACAGTAAAACACATCTCAAATATTTTCCAACTGTTGGCTGTAGCCTCTGAAGTTCCTTTAATGGGCTGCAACCAGGATTTTCTAATAAAATGAAATTGGATCTGGGCATTCCCCTGCCCACAATGGTAAGCATAACAAAAATCACAAAGGGTAAATAAAAGGAATGAGCAAAAACAGAACAGGAAAATTCAAATTAAAGGAAAGCAAAAGTCATTATTGCACAAGGAGAACAATACTCAAGTCAAATCACTGAATGACAATGAGTTTTTAAAAATCCCTAAAAGTCATAATTTATGAAAAGGATAGTGTGTACTTTTATATACTAAATATCAAATTCCACAAAATATATCAAGGAAAGATGTTACTATTATTTTTTTTAACTTTTAAAACACCCTTCCATCTTTGACAGATCAAGTAGACCAAACAAACAAAACACCTGACGTTCCACAGGAAGTTAAAAAAACAAAACAAAAACCCCACAAAACTGATAAAGCACGCTGGGCCACAGAATAAGTGTCGAATACAGTTAGAAATCAGGAAAGAGGGGTGCCTGCTTGGTTGAGCATCTGACTTCAGCTCAGGTCATGATCTCACAGTTTGTGGGTTTGAGCCCCATGTTGGGCTCTGTGCTGACAGCTCAGACCCTGAATGGAGTCTGCTTTGGATTCTGTGTCTCCTTCTCTCTCTGTCCCTCCCCCACTTGCACGTGTGTGTGCTCTCTCTCTCTCTCAAAATGAATAAACATAATAAAAAAATCTTTTGAAAGAAATCAGGAAAAAAAATATTGTATATTTAAGATCAAGCCAAGCAGAAATATCTAAATCTAGTTTGCCAGTTACTATGTGCCATAAATTCCAAAGATAAATCGAACAATGACTCACACAAATAAACCAAACACCTCTGTGTTGTTATTGTTAATTCCACCCAGGCCCCTAGTCTAACCTAAAATTCTTTCCCCTTAAACCTAAATCTTACCAACACATTGCTGGTAAATGAGATCACTGAAGACGGAGAAACATTCACTTGGAAAAAGAAGAGACAAGCTTTTCCAAAAATGCAGTCCCTTCTCTCACACTAATCTTACAACTCCAGAAGGAAGAAAGCCATGAACACATCTATGCATACATGACTTTTTGAAACAACAACTCCAGACACCATTAAACACAATTTAGTCAAAAACCTTCTTATCCCTCCACACAAATGTCAAAATAGAGGAACAGCCAGTTGTTTTCTTTCTACAATTAAAATAAAAATTTTTAATTTTAATTCTTTGGGAGTTTGTCTGAAATCACTGCTACATGACTTCTATAATGCAGTAAGTTTTGTTTCAGTGTATCTAATCTGCAGTTTCACTCACATTCCTAACTAGGTGTTTGGCGATTACCGACCCTACATGACAAGACCATACCAAAGTATGTAGAAGAATGAATACAGGATAAATTTTTTCTTCCTTTCTTCATCACCAATTATTTTTTAAAAGAGGGGAATATTTACATTATTAGATATTTTTAAAAATAATTTAAAGCTACAATAATTAAAGCAGTACGGTGCTGGCAAAGCAAGATCAATGAAACAAAATAGAAAGTCTAGAAACAGATTCATTTATACTTATAAATTTGTATATTAAGCCAGGGCTTCAAATTGGTGAGAAAGGGATAATACTCTTTACAGTATTAAAAATTAAAAGATGGGGGTGGGGGGCACTGGGTGGCTCAGTCAGTTGAGCATCTGGCTCTTGACTTAGCCTTAGGTCATGATCCCAGGGTCTTGGAATCAAGTCCCCTGTAGGGCTCATATTGAGTGGAGCCTGCTTAAGATTCTCTCTCTCTCTCTCTCTCTCTCTCTCTCTCTCGCTCTCGCTCTCGCTCTCTCGCTCACTCTTTCTTGCTCCCTCTGCCCTTGACTTGTGTATACATGCACATGCTTTAAAAACATAAATAGAAATAAATAAATTTGGGGCGCCTGGGTAGCTCAGGTGGTCAAGCATGGGCCTCTCAATCTCAACTCAGGTCTTGATCTCATGGCTCCGAGTTCAAGCCTCACACTGGGTGTGGAGCCTGCTATGAATGAATGAATGAATGAATGAATGAATGAATGAATACAAAATTTTTTTTTAAATAAAAGTTAAAATGCTACCTAATATTACATCCCCCAAAATACTGTGGATACAAAGAATCAAGTATGAAAAACTATAACCATAAAACTACTAAAAGCAAGCATAGAGGAGTTTCTAAAAATTCATGGAACCAGGGAAAGGCAGTCTAAGCATGATACCAAAGATAGAAATAAATGTTGATTTGATTAGATTAAAAATTCAAGCTCATGAATGTTCACAATTGATAAATTTTAAAAACAAATACCTTGGAGAAAGTATCGCAATGTATGATCAATAACTTACTATATAAAGATTTCTAATAAACTAATAAGGAAACCAAAACTAATACCTTAATAGGCAAATAAGCAAAGTAGATATTTCAAAACGAGAAATTTAAACAGCCATCAAAAATGAATACCTACAACAACAACAACCAAAAAAAGGTGCAATTTTTTACCTACCTAAAGTAACAACTTTTATTTTTATATGCTGTACAGGAATTGGGCTCTCTGGATTGTAAACTGCTACTTTTCAGAGAATATTTATCAAGATATGACTTCAAAAAGTACTACTTAACACTGGACATAATTTAACTCATAGCAATTTATCCTAAAGAACTGCAGACATATAGAAAATTATAACTACAACAATTTAGAACATTGAAAACTAGAAAACAATGTAAATGTCCAACAAATAGGGTATCATTTAAAAATATGATATGATAGCAGAAATTTTTAGTTCTTTTAAAAAATATTTATATTGAAGCATAATAAAGGGTTTAATTCTCAAGTGTAACTAATATTCAGACCAACATAAAGAACATTGCCAGGGCACTAAACACTTTCCTCATATTACCTCCCAGTCATCAATGGACAAAGGTAACCACTATTTTTTTAATATCACCATAGATCCATACATTCATTTTTTAACTTTTTTTAATGTTTGAGAGAGACACAGACAGAAACAGAGAGCACACATGTACACAAGCAAGTAAGGGGCAGAAAGGCGGGGGGAGGGCGAGAGGGGTGACAGAGAGAGACCGACCCAAACAGGCTTTGTGTTGTCAGCACAGAGCCGAATGTGGGTCTCAAATCGTAAGATCATGACCTGAGCCAAAACCAAGAGTCCGACACAACCAACTGAGTCACGCAAGCGCCCTCATTTTTTAGTTTTAAGTAAATGGATTCTTATCATATATACTCTTTTGAATCTGGCTTCTTTTGCTTAACATTATGATTTGAGATTCTCAAATACAGCAGCAGTTCGTTCTTTTTTTACTTCTATATATTATTTCAAAAAATATTTATTCGTTTTACTACTAACAAGTAGGCCACTTCCACTTTTGGCATTTAAGATAATTCTGCCATGCCTGTTGGTGTACATGGGCATGTATTTGTGTTGGGTCTATAGTAGGGGTGAAGGGCCAGGTCGTAAAGTATATTAATTTTTATTGCACATGCTTAAAAATGCAGAGCGTAATGCTGAACTTAAGGGTTTAGATGTACATTCTCTGGTCACTGGGCACATCCAGGTGAACAAGCCCCCAGGATGCAGCATGGAACTTAAAGAGCTCACAGTCAGATTAACCCATACATGAACTCTCCCTGCCACACTGAGATGATCCTTACTGAAGAAGAGCAAAATATTCTTAAATGAGAAGAGGTGGTTGCACGGAATAAAGATAGCCCAGAAGAAACTGAAGAAACAAAAACTTGGGGCCCAGGAATAAATTCAGAGTAAAATAAATGTTTTTTTAAAAAAAAAAAGCTTTTGACTATTTTTTAATTGGACAGTCTGCTTCCTCATTTCCACAAATTCTTTATTTATCCTAGAATAGTCCTTTTCCAAATATATTTATTGCAAAGGTCTCCTCTTAATCTATGGCTTAGCTTTCCAGTCTCTTAATGGTGTCTTCTAATAAAGAGAAGTAATTAATTTTTTTAAAATTTTATTTATTATAAGGTCTCCCATGTAGTAGCCTAGAAGTTTTACTTTTGTTTTTTCAAGATTTATTTATTTATTCTGAGAGAGAAAGAGAGCACACACATGAGTGAGAGCAGGGGAGGTGCAGAGAGAGAAGGAGAGAGAATCCCAAGTCGGTTCTATGCTGTCAGCACAGAGCCCGACTTGCTCTATCTCAGGGACCAGGAGATCATGACCTGAGCTGAAACCAAGAGTCCGACACTTAACCAACTGGGCCACCCAGGCGCCCCTATTTTACTTTTATACTTACATCTAAAATTCATCTATACTAATCTTTACGTAAAGTAGGAGTCAACATTCATTATGTTTTTCAAATTGCAGTTTGCCACCCACTGTGGTTTATAATACCAACTTAATGGATACCCAGCATTAAGAAAGAAAGAAAGAAAGAAAGAAAGAAAGAAAGAAAGAAAGAAAGAAAGAAAGAAAGAAAAAAGAACACAGAACACATCTCCTATTTCATCCATTCTAATACATATTTTTTTCACACTTTAATGTCTCTGAAATTGAGATATTTCTTATCAATTGCATCTTACAATTAAAATTCTAGCATTTTTCCCAAATGTTACAGAAAATATCTTAGAATCCATGCTGTCTCATGTTTCACAGTAGAATACAGTATACATTGGGTTGACTTTAGGAGTGTATGTTATACACACACACATATATAAAACATATGCATAAATACATGCATGTATATATATTATACACACACACACACATGTTCACACGTACTATGTCTAAATGTAAATTTGGGGAGGGTCTAAATATAAGTTTTATTTCTTACTGTGAAAATACTTAAAAACAATGAAAACCCCTAGTTAAGGTATTAGAGTACAATGCATCTCATACTGCAAAAGTTATCTACCACCTTTTCAGTTGTCTTTTGAATCTTCTAACTACATCAAAAGATATTTTTAAAGCCGTTAAATACTCAATTATCTGTTTTTAACAAAGAGACCTGGCCCCCTATTCCGTTTACTGAAACAAATGGTATGTGGCTAGAATTATATATGGGTCTCAGCAAGTGCCACTGATTTTCCAGTCCCCTTTTGTAATCTTTTTTTTTTTAGAAAGCAGAATTTTTAAATATACAAAGTAGATAAAAGGACACACGGTATGTAGGTATGTCAAAAACTGTGAAGATTGTACTCACCTGCCTAAAGTTACGAGAAAACTACTTCTTAGAAGAGTGACATGAAAAATGTGTCTAAGGTATATTTTAAATGAAAAATAAAGCGGGGGGAGGGGTGGTGTCAAAATACATCTGTATGTCTTCATCTTCATGGATAAAACTTAATTATTTATTTATTTAGAACAGTATCTAGAAAAAGTGTGTTAAAAGGCTAATAATATTATCCTTGTATATTTAACTTTCTATTTGCTTAAAGACCTCTCTTTTAAACAGTAAGGAACAATGATTTTTAAAATTAAACTTTAAAAAGTAAAAAATCCATGCCAAGACCCCAGATACTAGACATGCTCTAGTCTCAGGAAACTAATTATTGAAAGTTGAGGCAGGACCCTGCCGCGTGTCATCTGACCTCTCTGTGACTGCTTCCTCATCCAGAAAACTGAGGTTGAAACAGGCCTCCCGGACAGAGGGAGTGGGAAAATTTAAGAGAGAATCCTGGCACTTACAAGGGCTCCCTTAGTCAAATTTAACCTCCAAAGGGCAGCAAATCCTTGGCTGTGTTATTCATGCTGTATTCCTTCCACTTCTGTTCATTTCTGGCATACCACTTAAGTACAGAAGTATAATAACTATCTGTTGATACGAGTCTTAGCTATAGTTATTATAATCTTCCTATGAATTATAATGACAAAAGTGGCAATTTTGTTTCTGCTTATTCCTTTCCCATAGTTTCCAAACTGTCTACAAAGAGCAAGGATTCAAAATGTAGAGGGGGGGGACCTGCAACACAATTTCCAGTCCTCACAAAAAGCAGTAAGAAACAAAAATCTATTTTCAGAAAGGCAGTCATCTTTATTACTCCTAAAGTATTCATTTACCTACATAAAAGCAGAACACTTCATTATTATCTGTCTAAAAAGGTCCAACAGAAGGATGGATAGATAGAAGTCGGCTAGAGTCCCTCTGAGAAAGCAAACAGGGGGAGTGGCAGAATGTGCCCTCAAATGCTTCCTGGTGCTTAACACTTGGAAGAGAACTACTAAAGTAAAACTTGTAAAATGTTTCATATTCACTAGAGAAAGGAAACCAGAAAAAGAAGGTGTTTTCCAAGTAGTTGAAGAATGGCCAAAGGACACGGAGTCATGGCACCACAGAGGGAGTCAGTCGGCTGAGGTGTAAAGAGCAGACTTTTAGAGACGCAATGCCCCCAGTGCAAACTCTGGGCTCTGACAACGGCAAATTGTCTGGACTTCCTTTAAGTTACTTGAGTTCTCTCTTGGATTCAGTTTCCTTTCCTGTAAGTTACTTGACTTCTTTCTCTCCGATTCAGTTTCCTCTGTTATAGGATAGGGAGAACACTGCCTACATTGCAGGAAGAGAAATTAACACATGCAAAGCACGTACAGCATAACACTGCTCAAAACACAAACCAGAAAAACCGTTTTTACTTTTTTGCTTCTACTGTTAACCATTTAAAAAAAAACATGACAAGCACCTGGTTGGCTCAGTCTGTTAAGTGTCCAAATCTTGATCAGCTCAAGTCATGAGCTCATGGTTTATGACATCAAGCCCCACATCAGGCTCTGCACTAACAGCACAGAGCCTGTTTAGGATTCTCTCTCTCTCTTCCTCTCTGCCGTTCCCCTACTCATTCACACACCCACACTCTTGCTCTCTCTCTCAAAATAAACTTAAAAAAAAAAAAAAAACAAATAAGAAAGCATCTTCAATCACAACAGCCAAAGCTAGAGAAATACCATACAATTATTATTGTGTGTAAGTATAACTTGGCAGATTAATCTAAAATTCAAACATAAAACCTACTTAAAGAACTTATAAAGTAATGAATTACATTCATAATAGTCACTACCACTTACTGCACACCCATTAGAGATTATATTGTTTAAAGAAAACTGAAGAAGGAAAACTAAACCTACCAAAAACTTGGAAGAGTAAGAAATGATGAATTCAACTCAATGACCAAATCCCGTGGGCATCCTCCACCCAAAAAAAAATTGAGCTGATTTTAAAATTCATATGGAGGGGCGCCTGGGTGGCTCAGTTCGTTAAGCATCCGGCTTCGGCTCAGGTCATGATCTCACAGCTCATGGGTTTGAGCCCCACGTTGGGCTCTGTGCTGACAGTGAGCTCACAGCCTGAAGCCTGCTTCAGATTCTGTGTCTCCCTCTCTCTCTGACCCTCCCCTGCTCAAAAATAAAAATAAACTATAAAAAATTGTTTTAAAAAGCAGAAATTGGATAAATTTAGGCCATCTAAAAGAAACCCACATTAAACACAAACACACAGGGGTGAAAAGGACAGAAAAAGATATATACCATGAATGACTTATCAAAGGAAATCAATATTACTAGACAAAGCAGATTTCAGAACAAGGAATGTTATCAGGGATCAAGTGAGGTATTCATAATGATACAGGGATCAATTTATCAAAAGAATATAACAATCCAAAATGTATATGCCATTTTCTAATGAAGACTTGAGACACATCTGGAGGAAAACACAATGACACAACTCCAAGGAGAAATAGACAAATCCAAATTTACATTTGGACACTTCAACACTTTTTAGTTATACATAGAACAAGCAGACAGAAAAGAGTAAAGATATGGAGGACATGAATAACATTATCAGCCAACTCTAACTAATTGACATTTATAGAACACTCTAACCAACAAGAGAACACATTCTTTCCAAGTACACAACATTCACCAAGATAAATGTTATTCTGGGCCATAAAACAGGTTTCAACACATTTTAAAGGACTAAATTTATACAAAGTATGCTCTAGAATGACAAAGAATTAATCCAAAATTAATCTAGTAGAAAATCCCAAAAGGTCTGGAAATTAATACATCACTAAAAGAAATCACAAGGAAAATTAGAAAATATTGTGAACTGAAAGTAAAAATTCAACATATTAAATACTGTAGGATATAACTAAAGCAGCAATTAGAGAGAAACTTACAGCATTAAATGCATTAGAAAAGGACATGATCTTCAAAGCAACAATCCAGGCTTCCACTTTAAAAAACTAGAAAACTATGGNCTGTCTCTCTCTCTCTCTCCTAGAAATAAATAAAAATATTTTAAAAAAACAACAACAAAAAACATTTAGGGAACAAATAACAGCAATCATTTGCATTCTTTTTAAAAACAGAATGATTCATTGTATTACAGTAATCCTAATGCTAAAACCTGAGAAAAGCCATTATAAAAATAGAAAACGGACAAATTACTTTCAGGTATGAGGCATAAAAACCCTCAACAAAATATTGGCAAATCAAATACAAAATTATATAAAAAGGATAATACACCATTATCAGTTGGGGCTTTCCCAGAATTAAAGAGTGGCTGAACAGTCAAAAAATCAATATAATGTACCACATTAACAGAATAAGACAATTAAGTTATACAATGATCTCAAAAAAACATATATTAGTTCTAGAAGTATTTCAATACTTGTATTTTGGGCATATAACAAAATGCAAAACCCTCTCATGATTAAAAACCCTCAGATGTGGGGCATCTGGGTGGCTCAGTTGAACATCTGACTTCAGCTCAAGTCAGGATCTCGTGTTTCATGAATTCGAGCCCCACATCCGGCTCACAATGCAAAGAGCACTTTGGATCCTCTGTCCCCCTCTCTCTACCCCTCCCCTACTTGCACTCTCTCAAAAATAAACATTTTTTAATGTTTTATTATTTATTTTTGAAAGAGAGACAGAGCATGAGAGGCTTGGGGTTGGGGGGTTGGGCAGACAGGGAGAAACAGAATCCAAAGCAGGCCTAGACTCCAAGCTGTCAGCACAGAGCCCAACACGGGGCTCAAACTCATGAATCCCGAGATCATTACCTGAGCTGAAATTGGACACTTAACCAACTGAGCCACCCAGGCACCACAATAAACAAATCTTTTTAAAAAAATAAAAACTCCCAGATAACTTACTCAATATGATAAAGAATATATAGATGTATTTGTGTGTGTGCGCTATACCTATAGCTAACGTACTTAACGGTCAGATGGAAAACTTTCTCCCTATATTCAAGAACAAAAGTAGAATGTCCGTTCTCATACTTCTTTTTCATACAAATTTCACTAATCATAGCCAGTACAATAAGGCAAGAAGAAGAAACAAAAAGCATAAATGTCAGAAAGGAACCAGATATGGCATGACTATCTACACAGAAAATCCTGGGAAACCTACAAAACAAGTCAAACTAATATGTCATGGTAGCAAAATCACAGGATACAAAGAATTAAAAGAACAAATAAGTTGCATAAAACTCAAGCCCTCAGCATAACCAGAAGGAACAGAACGTTAAGTAGAAAAATAAAATTCTGGGACATCTATATAATCCTGCCATTAGCCTTCCTGAAGAGCAAGAGAGACCAGGATAAAATGCAAAAAAGACAAAAAGAGAGAAACAAGTAACAGACTGAAGACTGACATAAAACCACATTAAGTATGAAAAAACTGAGAATGAGTTCTAATGGATGAGAGTTGATTATAGATAAGCAACTTAAAAAAAGGATCAGAGGTGCAAAAAAGGAGTCTTCTGGGGAGGCTCTTCTTAAAACAAAGAGTGCAAAAGGAAAGGTGAATAGAGGGAAGCTCCTTAATTTGATTTAAAAAATCTACAAAAAAACTAAACCTAACATCATACTTAAAATACTTGAAGTTTTCATGCTAAAATCCAGAACAATTCAAGGATGTCCCCTCTCAATACTGTTTTTCAAGGTGATAGTGGAAGTCCTAGATAATACAATAAGATAACCCCCCCAAAACAAAAGGTATATTGAGGAAAAAAGAAATGTCATTCTCTTTCTAAACAAACTAAACACATAAAACCTAAAAAAAAAAAAAGAAGGAAAGAAAACAACTCTTGAAACAAATATACATTAAAACAAAGTTGGAGAATGCAAGGTCAATATATAAAAGTCATTTGCATTCATATATACCAACAGTGGAATTTAAAATTAGGAATACATTAGGATCTCCAAAAATTAAATATTTAGGTATAAATTTAACAAACTACGTGTAAGATCTTTATTAGAAAAATTATAAAACTCTTGTGAAAGATATCAAAGAACTGTATAATTGGATAGATATTTCATGTTCATGGATAGGAAGACTCAACACTGTCAAGATGTCAACTTTTCTCTACTTGATCTAAAGATTCAATGCAATCCCAACCAAAATCTCAACAAGTCATTTTATGGATATCAACAAATTCTAAAAGTTTTTATGAAGAGGTAAAAGATTTAGAACAGCCAACAAAATGTTAAAGGAGAATAAGCCAAAAGACTGATACTTTCCAACTTCAAGGATTATTATAAAACTACAGCAGCAAGCAATCAGTGTGGTATTGGTAAAAAGAGAAGACAAATAAATCAATGAAAACACAGAACCCAGAAACAGACCAATACAATCTGCTGACATTTGACAAAGGACTAACAAAAATACAGTGGAGCAAAGATAGACTTTTCGACAAACAGGACTCGAACAACGTAAGAGAAAATCTCAGTGATCTTGGGTGTGGTGGTGACTTTTAGGACAGAACAACAAAATCATAATCCATGAAAGAAATAGCTGATAAGCTGGACTTCATTAAAATTAAAAACTTCTGGTCTGTGAAAGACACTGTCAAGAGAATGAAACGAAAAGCCACAGGCTGGGATAAAATATTTGCAAAAGACACATCTGATAAAAAACCTGTTTGTTAGTCAAAATATATAAAGAACTAAAAAAAAATAAAAATAAAAAGAATAAACAATCCAATTTTCAAAATGGGCAAAGGACATAAACAGAAAAGAAACCTCACCAGGAAAGATATGGCAGTAGGCAAATGAAAGATGTTCGACATCGTATGTCATTAGGAAACTGCAAACTTAAATGAGGAGATACCACCATACATCTATTAGAATGTCCAAAATCTAAAGCATGAACAACACTAAATGTTGCTGAAGATATAGAGCAACAGTTCTCATTTACTGCTGGTGGGAATGAAAAATGGTACAGCCACTTTGGGAGACAGTTGGATAGTTTCAAAACTAAATATACTTTTACCATATGATCACACAAATTCACTCCAGAGTATTTACTCAAAGAATGTAAAACCTTATGTCTGTACAAAATCCTGAATACAGATTTTTATGGCCAGTTTATTCATAACTGCCAAAACTTGGAAGCAATCAAGATGTCCCTCAGTAGGTGAATGGAATATTATTCAGCACTAAATAGAAATGACTTATCAAGCCATGAAAAAAACTTGAAGGAAACTTAAATGCATATTACTAAGTGAAAGAAGCCAAAGTGAAAAGGCTACATACTGTATGATGCCAACTATATGACATTCTGGAAAAGGCAAAACCATGAAGACAGTAAAAAGACGAGTGGCTGGCAGGGGTTAGAGGAAAGGAGGGATGAACAGGCAAAGGAAGATTTTTTTTAAGGTAGTGCAATAATTACATATGGTACTATAATAGTGAATATGCATCACTATACATTTGTTGAAACCCACCAAGTGATCAATAGGGTTTACAGAGTGAACACCAATGTAAACTATGAACTGTGGGTGATGACGTAGGTTCATACTGCAGTAAAGGTATCACTATCATGGGAGGTTGTGCATTTGTAAGGGCAGAAAATGTATGAGAATTCCCCTATACTTTCCACTCAATTTTGCTATGAACGTAAAACCGCATTAAGAAAGTCTATTTATTTTTTAAAAAGAGGAGAAAACCCTAGGCATCTTTTAGAAACTATATGAGTAGAGGAAAAAGAAAAACCAGAGGAGAGATTTTAAGATCCTGCAACATTAAAGAATTTTTAAAAAACCACTCAAAGGATGCAAAGCTTGCCCCCACCAAATCTCCTAGTCCCTATGAATCCCCTCCCCCCACCCAAATCATCCAATAAGGTAAGAATTTTGTAAATTTAACCTCAAACTGCCAGCTCTGTCCCAAAAATTGTAGGGACATAAGCAATCATCTATACAACAACAAAAAAACACCCACACATAAAAGAAGGAAAGAGAGAAGGGGGAGGGCAGAAGAAAACTAAAATACCAGAAATCAACCCCATTCTTAACTGGGGCTCAGCAAGATAATTAAGCTCTAATAACAGTAACTATCTTCTTAAGTTTCCTAAGGACAATACATAGGTAACTATCATTCTAGTTATGGAAAAAAGTGAATTTATAATACACCATGTATGCCTTACTGCTCTTATGGAATCTGATTGAAAAGAGTTACTTCAAACTGAGTTAAATATGCTCAAAAAAGTTTTTTATGTTATTTTTCACATGGGCTAAATCAGAAGTTCAAAACAAGAACAGAAATGAACCAAAAGCAGAAAGAAATGAAACATGACTTAGAAAAGAGAAACAAGCCTATAACAGAAGTGAAAGTAAATTATAATGCCACAAAGTGACAAATTCAAATGAAAGACATAGTAAGAATCATTGAAGAAAAGCAGGAAAATAACCTAAGAGAGTGGAAATGAGAAAAAGAAGCAAAATGGGACAAAAACTAGTTGAAATAATGGAAGACAAAGAAAATCCAACTCAAGTATAACTGGAGTTCTTACACACATATACACACAGAAAATGAAACAAATAACATTAAAACTATGATCCAAGTTTTTCAGTATAAGTTCTAGGATTAAGTGAGTGAGGAAGAATGCAGTAACAGCTAAAAGGGTCTCCTTTTGGGGTGATGAAAACGTTCTAAGTTGACTGTGGTTAATCGTTGCACGACTCTGTAACTATACCAAATATCAATGAATTGTATACTTCAAATGGGTATATTGTATTATATGTGAATTACACCCCAATAAAGCGGTTTTAAAAATACTATAATTCGGGGCGCCTGGGTGGCTTAGTCGGTTAAGCGTCCGACTTTCGCTTAGGTCATGATCTCGCGGTTCGTGGGTTCGAGCCCCGCGTCGGGCTCTGTGCTGACTGCCAGCTCAGAGCCTGGAGCTTGTTTCAGTCTGTGACTCCCTCTCTCTCTGACCCTCCCCTGCTCACGCGCTCGCGCTCACGCGCTCTCTCTCTCTCTCTCTGCCTCCTTCCTAGAAATAAATAAAACATTAAAAAAAAATACTATAATTCAAGAAACGTTCCAGAACTAAAAAGAAACCTAAAGTGCAAATTAAAAACGTGTCCAGGTACTACAGAAAATTGGCTCACAGCATTAAACTCCAATGGGTATCTTATGAAAATTATTAGATTTTAAAGATAAAGAGACAATTTATCACAGTCTCCAGTCCAAAATAATTTTCACTGAAAAAAAAAAAACTTACAAGAGGAAGAGCATTAGACTAACATCAAAAGTCTTAAAAACAATGTGCCAAGGAGGTCATCAGTGGAGCAGTATTTTCAAAACACAGTAGAAAATAAAGTGTAGAGGAAAGATATTCTATCCCAAGGCAGCAGAAGAGGAGTTTTAAACAGGTAAACAGGTCAGAGAATTCTGTACCCATGAGCCCTTCTTCAGGAACCAAGAAATAATTCAGAAAACTTTAGCAAAAAAATTAATGGTAGACATTTAAAACAACTAATTATGGACCTATGAATAAAACAAAGGAAGAAGAAAAGTGTAGAAGAACATGCCATTCATTCTGACAAAGTTGAAATATCACAACTTAAAAAATGGAAGAAGAGGGGCGCCTGAGTGGCTCAGTTGGTTGGGCATCTGACTTCGGCTCAGGTCAGGAACTCATGGTTCGTGAGCTCGAGTCCCACGTCGGGCCCTGTGCTGACAGCTCAAAGCCTGGAGCCTGCTTCAAATTCTCTGTCTCCCCCTCTCTCTCTGCCCCTCCCCTACTTGTACTCTCTCTGTATCTCAAGAATAAATAAACATTAAAAACAATTTTTTTAAAAAAATTGGAAGAAGAGGGGCACCTGGGTGGGTCAGTCCATTAAGCATCTGACTTCAGCTCAGGTCATGATTTCACAGTTCGTGGGTTCGAGCCCCACGTCAGGCTCTGTGCTGACAGCTCAGAGCCTGGAGCCTGCTTCAGATTCTGTCTGTCTGTCTGTCTCTCTCTCTCTGTCTGTCCCTCCCCCACTCACACTCTGTCTCTCTCAAACATTAATAAACATTAAAAAAAAAAATTGGAAGGAGAGGGGCACCTGGGTGGCAGTCAGTTAAGTGTCCTGACTCTTGATCTCTGCTCAAATCATGATCTGTCAGGGGAGAGCATGTTTGGGATTCTCTCTCTCCCAATCTCTCTGCCCCTCTCCTGCTTTCTCATGCTCTCTCTCAAAATAAGTAAATAAAATTTTAAAAACTGGAAGAAGGGATCAGGAAGAGGAAAAGAACAAACTCTGTTATACAGGCAACAGGTGGGAGTTAAAGAATTCCACTGAAGATTGATAAACTTGTTAATAAAGCATTTGAAAATAAAGAATTAAAGGCCTTTAAAAAAACATAATGGTAATTAATAGAACAATTATAGAACATTATAAGGGCAATTAATAGACCCTTTCTAACTTTAAAAAGAAGCTTCAAAAATAAGAGTACATAATGAAAAGAAAGAAGATATGCAAAGAGACATGGATTGAAAATACACAAACACATACTATTCCCAGTACAAGACAGATCAAGAAGACAAAACAAAGTCCAAAAGAATAAACAGGGACACTTGGGAGACTCAGTCGGCTGAGTTTCTGACTCTTGATTTTGGCTCAGGTCACAATCTCACATTTGGTGGGATCGAGCCCCATGTCACTACCAGTGTGGAGTCTACTTGGGATTCTCTCTCTCCCAATCTCTCTTTCCCTCCCCCATTCTCTTTCTCTTAAAATAAATAAACTTTTTTTAATAAAGAGTAAACATGGGGTGCCTGGGTGGCTCAGTCAGTTAAGCGTTGAGTTCAACTCAGGTCACAATCTCACAGTTCGTGGGTTCAAGCCCCACGTTGGGCTCTGTGCTGAAGGCTAGCTCAGAGCCTGGAGCCTGCTTCAGATTCTGTGTCTCCCTCTCTCTCTCTCTGACCCTTCCTTGCTCACCCTGTCTCTCTCAGAAATAAATTTTTAAAAAAATTAAAAAGAGTAAATATAATCAAGAAGGCAGGCAGATCTTAGAGATGTTAAACTTTACACTCTATTAATAGAGATTAAACCTACTTTTCAAGCACACATGAAAAATTCATGAAAATTGATCACATTTAGATCACAAAGAAACAGTAAATTCCATAAAGGAGAAAAATCAAATAACGGTCATTGATCAAAAGACAATGAAACTAAAAACTGTTCCTATAAAAACAATTTAAGCATTTTTCTTCAAAACCAATACTACAAAATTTATGACACTTCTGGCCTATCTGTCCTTTGAAGGTTTAGTAGAATTCTGCTTTGAAGCCATGTTGATCTGATGCATTTTTGTGGACTAGTTCTTTGGTAAGTTTCTCTATTCTTGTCTTCATAACCTGTTCTTTGATAAGACAACTCAACACTATAAAGAATGCAATTTGCCCTCATTTATACGTTTAACACATGCCTAACAATTACCAAAAACGGTTCTTGTGGAATCAGGCAAGTTGATACTCAAGTTTATACGAAAACAAAATTGGTAGAATAGTCAGGAAAAATACATGGAAAAAGAAAAGCCACAAGGGGCAGGGNTCTGTGCTGACAGCTAGCTCAGAGTCTGGAGCCTGCTTCAGATTCTGTATCTCCCTCTCTCTGACCCTCCTCTGCTCACGTTGTCTCTCTCTCACACACACACAAATAAATAAAAAACCTTAAAAAAAAAATAAGGTACTTCTGTGGCATAGGAATACATAATTACTTCAGTGTAGGGTCAGCAAGTTTTTTTCTGTAAACGGTCAAAGGGTAATAAATATTTTAAACTTTGCAAGACTCACAGTCTCTGTTACAATTGCTCAACTCTTCTGCTGTAGCATAAAAGCAGCCATATACAACATGTAAATGAGTGAGGGTGGCTGTGTTCCAAAATAATGTTATTTACAAAAACAAGGCTGAGTTTGGCCAGCAGGCAATAGTGTGCCAAATCCTGGTCTAGAATATCCAGAAATAGACCCAAGTACATAATGGACATTTAGTATATGATAAAGTTGGCATCTCCAATCACTGAGGAACTTATTTTTTTATTCTTTATTTATTCTATACAGACATTTGGAACAAAGTCTGGACCCACCAACAGGCTTTACAGACAAGTTTCATTAAACATTACATATTGCCTCTAATTTAGTCCCACAGATTAAACCATACATATTTGAAACATAAATAACCTTATCACTATATGCACTGCTAAACAGCATGTTACACATTACCAATCACTGGGGAAATGTCAGACTCCAATGATAAAGGGTGGGGTAGGGTTTTTTTTTTTGGCATTTCTGAGAGTTACTGAGAAATAATTGACAAACATCAATTTTAAGTTTAAAGCATACAGCAAAAGGTTAAGGCATACAGCAAGATGGTTTGATTTACACATATTGTGAAATGATCACCACAACAACTAACATCCATATACATACAATAAAAAGACAAGAAAGAAGAATTAAGGGGAAATTATTTTTCTCCTTGTGAGAACTCTTAAAATTTACTCTCTTAACAATTTTCCTATAGATTGTATAGCACTGTTTGCTACAGTTATGTTGCATATTACATCCCTACTGAGGTTGGTACCTCTTGGCCATCTTCTTCCAATTGTCCCACCTCCCATCCCCTGCCTTGGTAACAAGTCTGATCTCTTTCTCTGTGAGTTTGGGGGCTTTTGTTTGTTTGCTGTTTAAGTTGTTCACAGAAGGGAAATAATACAGTATTTATCTTTCCCTGACTTATTTCACTCAGTATAATGTCTTTAAGGTCTATTCAAGATATGTCATCAATGGTAGAACTTCCTCATTTTTCATAACTGAATAATATTAAATTGTGTATGTATATATACATACATATGTGCATATATACACATATATGTATGTATATATACGTGTGTTGTATATGTGTGTGTGTGTGTGTATATATATTAAAAAAAAAAACCACAACTTCTTTATGCATTCATCCGTGAATGAACAATTAGGTTGGTCCCATATCTTAGCTACTGTAAATAAAGCTGCTACAAACATGCAAGTGCAGCTATCTTTTCGAGTTTGTGTTTTCCAAACCTTATATTCCCAGATCTTTTTAACAAAAAGTGTTGGGACAACTTGTTAACCATTTGAGAAAAGATAAAATTAGATCCATACTTAACAGATTATACATGAACAGATACCAAATAGATCAGAAATTTAAACTTAAAGAGAACATAAGTACTGGAAAAAGACATTTGTGAATTTCCTTAAAATCTAGGTGCAGGGTAATAAGCTTATTTAATTAACTAGGAGTCAAAATCCAAATGCAATAAAAAGAATGGGAAAACCTGGCTAAATAAAAATTTCTAACTTTTGCATAGCAGTATTTTTTCTTTCTTTCTTTCCTTCCTTCCTCTCTCTCTCTCTCTTTCTTTCTTTTAAGTTTATTTATTTGGAGGATGGGGCAGAGAGAGAGGGAAAGAGAATCCCAAGCAGACTCCACGCTGTCAGCACAGAGCCCAACATGGGGCTTGAGCTCATGAACCATGACCTGAGCCAAAATCAAGAGTCAGATGCTTAACCAACTGAGCCACCCAGGTGCCCCTTGCATAGCATTATTTTTTAAAAACACTATAAAATCAACAGGAAAATGAAAAGACTGGGAAAACATATTTACAACATAAGTCATAGATTGAAGTACTTACATGCCTAAAACTTTCTTTTAGACTGACGTGTAAAAAGTTACCAAAATCCCAACAGGAAATGGGGATAAGATACGAACACTTTTTAAAAGATATAAAAATGACCCTTAAATAAAGATGTTTGGACTTTCTCATAATTATAAGAGATGCAAATCAAAGCTACACATCACTCACCTAACACCGGCAAATATTTAGAAGTATGACCACACATTTTGTCCGTGAAACAGTAAGGAAAGAGGCACTCTCATATATGTCTGGTGGGAAAGCAAATGTGTACATCCCTTAGGAGAATTTGTCAATATTTAACAAAATTACACCTATAGTTTTACATTTTGTTTCAGCAATCCCACTTTTAGGAATTTTCCCTGAAGATACACCGTAATTAAATAACATTATGAAAACACACATGCATAAGGTTATTCATCGGGGCATTGTAGTTTGAAAGAAACTGGAAACAACCTACATGCTCATATATAAGATACTGACTGAATAAACTATGGCACATCAACACAATGGGAATGTTATGAATCCTTAAGCAAGAATAAAAAAGGCCTGAACAGACCAAAAAGAGTAATTTTCAAAGTATATTTTTAGGTAAAAAAAACAAAGTGAGAAAAAGTATCTATGTACCACCTTTTGTGCAAGAAATAAGCAGAAATGATATACGTATGTGTACCTGTTTGTTAGTGTGCTAAGAAACCCAGAAAGAATAAACCGGAACCTAATGAAATTGGTTACCCAGTGCAAACAGAATGGATGAATGAGAATAGGACAGAAAGGATGACTATATCTTCTTGTGTTGTTTTGATTCTGAGAGCTAGGTAACTTAAATGGTTTATATACTCAAATAAAAATACAATCAACAGGGACTGGGAGAGATGGAGATCAGCAGAAAGAAAGAAAACTATGTTTCGAATAAATAATAAAATCACAATGGTGAGGGAAAAATTATATCAAGTGACTCTTGAGCTCAGTAGTTAGACTATACAGCCACAAGAAAAAGACTTTTTTAATTATAAATATCCGGCCTTGAAGAGTACATTTATTTTCAGTGATGTAAGTGAGCAATTCTAAAACGACTTAATATACATTCTGGAATTAAGCAAATATATTGTGGAAGATAGAAGCCAGGTTTCTCACCATTAGAGAAGGGAGTTATAAAAACAAAAAGCATGACTTTACAAAAAGCTGGAATGAAATCTATGAGATTAGACTAGATTTGGAGATACTGTGAACTCATGGATTTTAATACACAGAAAAGGAGGGAATTTCTTTCTTATAGACAGACAAAATTATACATGTATTGGCTGAGATGGCCTAGAAGCAATGGCTAGAAGAAATCTCAGTAGCACTAAACACACCTTCCATTGAGATTTAAATACCATTCTTCACTAAAAGTAACCAGCGCTCCTTGGAGAATGGACTCATCCCAGCACTGAGTATGGGAAAATATAAAATGAGCCTGGAACATTTTTGTTGCAGCAGAAAGTTAGAAAGCGTTTAAAGTATTATGAGGACAGATCAAAAGGAAATAGGAGCCAAGGTGAAAGGGCATCCATCCACTAGCCAAACTTCGAACACTCCGACCATCAAAATAAATAACAATAATAACATTATAACTACTGAAAAAACAGGAACTGCAAATCTATAATAAATGAATAAACTGACATTCTAATGAAAAGAGGACATTTATACAGTTTCAAAATACCTCTCCACAAAATGTTTAATTACAAAGGGAAAAAAGGACCACTTTACAGCAAAGAAAGCTGCTAGACACTACCTTACTCAGGTAATCAAGGTGATCACCATCAGTAGTGAGGCAAACCAAAATCCTACACCACTTGATAACTGGATGCAGGTGAGAAGAACACAGCACCACTTTTGTGATATTCCTTTCAAAGATGTATAACCTAAATCTATTCATAAGGAAACAGACAAACCCAAATTGACAGACCTACTACAAAATAAATTATCTGTAATCTTCAAAAGTGTCAAGGTCAAGAAAAGTCCGGCAAAGACTGAGAAACTGTTCAAAACTGAAAGAAACTGAGTAAGTAGGACAACTTCACATTATTCTGAACTGGGTATCTTTGCTATAAAATTTAAAAAACAAAACAACATTATTGAACCTTTGATGAAACTTAAACAGAGACTAAAGGTTTGACGGCAGTCGCGTATCAAAATTGTTTTACTAATTTGATTCTCATATTAAAATTATGTAGAACAACCTACTTTGTAAGAAACCTATACTAAAACATTAGAGCATGACAAACACTCATTCTTTACTTTCACATAGTTTGGGAGACAAAAAGTTCTTTGCATTGTACTTAGAATTAAGCTTGAGACTGTCTCAAGATAAATAAAAAAGCAATCTGTCAACAGTTGGTTCGCATTAATTAATAACTAATACTTCAAACTGTCGGATCTCATCCATAGGAAAAACTGTGCTGAAATCTTTTGTGCCCTTTTTCACCACTACTGCCAAATGATCTTCGTAAATAAACATCTCAAACTAGTACTGACTGAGGAAACTATAGGTTCAGATCTTCCCCAAGCCATTCACTACTAAATCAACAATGAGGGGGTTCATCCATCTATACCTTCCCTGTGAACTCTACCAGATCCCCTGGGGCAATGTTTCCTTCAGCAAAATCTTTTTCTTTGAAATTAATTAGATAATAGAGTCTTCTGCAACCAGTACTGTAATCCTTAATTTTTCATTTCCTGTTGCCTTTAAAGTGGAGGATTTAACATTTGCCTTTTACTCCAAATTAAACAACTAGGAAGCATCCTATAAAAGATCTTACAAGGACTACAATAACTGCTGGTTTTCTAAAGGGAGGAAAGGGTAGGAAGAACCTCCCTCATATTAGGGTAAAGAGTATTTTTGTGCAATCTATCTACAAAAATTGGCAGCTAGTTCTTTGTATTACCAAGCCATCAGATGGTATCTGGTGCATGGCACATGGTGGTAGGTAGTCAGTAAATACAGACAGGATTTATGAATGATTCTAAGCTTTCTTAAGTATTTTCTGAATAACCTCATCCTAACTGAATGATCTCAATTTTGAACTCCAGCATAGCACCCAGGCAATTCAGTAATTGGAAGGCACAGGCTGGCACAGTTGTTATGTGTTTGAAAATGTCTCTGGAGTTCTTTTCCTTGGCCAAGCATACCCCGTAGTATTATATCTTCTTTCAGTAAGCCATGCCTTAGCTGACTCAGCATATACTCAAATTGCTCAGACAGAAGAGGTGCAATTTGTAAGGAGGCTTGTGAATTTCGAGTATGCTACTGAACAGGCTTGTTAAACTTTTTCAAAATAAAAATGTTTAATCCTAGTATGGGCACAATGAGATACAAACTCTCTCGAAAACAATTTAACAAACATATACAATATATCTCCTGAAAATATATCCTAAGTAATTCAAAATGAAGGCAAAGATGTATGTACAAAGATGGTGCTTAGTTTTTTAATAGTTAAAAATGAAGATTCTAAGCACCTGGAAAAATTACAAATCATGGGATATTCATGAAATACATTTACAGGGAAATTTTAAATTATGTCACGAGAAATTTTTAATAATAGGAAAACATTAACACAATCATTGTGAATAGTGTACAAAGCATATAAAGTATTTAAAATTATATATACATATAAAAATTCTCAAGTATGTAAAACATACCCATAGATTAAATACTAACAGAAAATATGCCAAAATAGTAAGAATGACACTTCCTAAATTGAGGATTATTTCTCAATTTTGTTTCCACTCTTATCCCAACATTCCACAATATGCATGCATTACTTTTATAATCAGAAAAGAGTATTTTTGAAGCAAAGCAAAAATACAAACTAGTCTTCAAAGCAAAATCAATTTTTACTCAAGATACTCTTTCAACGCACATGAACACCTGGATTCAAAGAACTCAGAAAACAAAGTCCAAAGTAGTTCTAGCTAGGACGGCAGATACCACTATACCACATAACCCTAACAAAGCTTAAAGACAGCCATTCCTTCACATTGCAGTTTATCATGCCTATTCAGCAACTATTCTAGAAACGGGTATATTTACCATGCAGTGAACAAGACACGACTCTTTTTCTCGTGGAACTTACATTCTGGTGGGGAAGAAGGACAACAGACAGGAGAAAAAAACAAACATGGAATATAATTTCAGGCAGTGTTAAGTGCTATGAATTAAAAATAAAGCAGGGTAAAGGAACAGGGTGAAAAGGCGGAAGTTATTTTAGATTGGATGGTCAGAGAAGGCCTCTAAAGAAGAGATATTTGATCATGTAAGCTACTCGTTTAATAACATAAATAGCATTCCTATTGCGTAATTGTCTCAGGATTTAGAAAACTCTATTTACAACATAAAAAACAAATAATCATCTCTATGAAAATGGTTTCTATTTTTAAGTGGCAGTAAGGTATACTGACTTGACTTGGCTACTTACTTAGCACATGTGTGACCTTAAGAAAGTTGTAAGCTCCATGTCTCTCTCTCTCTCTCTCTGAATCTCAATTTCCCCATGTATAAAAGAGACACAATAGCACCTAGTTTATAAAGTTGTTCAGAGGATTAAGAAAAATAATGTATGGGAAAGAGTCGAGTAACGTAATGGGCCTAAGTATTCGTTAACTGTGAGTTCCCTACATATTATGGTTCTTCCACAAAATGAGTGCTATATATATACTGACTGATTTTTCCTGAAGACTCATTATTGCAAACATTTCATTGCTGCAAACAAGACACATATGTATTTCTCTTCCAACCATATCAGGGACTCCAAAGCCCAAATCATCTCTGACTAAATGCTTGTTAGATACTGGTGATATAAATGGCACTGGCTTGACAAGACTGATATCATTTTTACTAACATCACAACTCACCTCTTCTTTCTTCACTTGGTCATGAACTGCCTGTTTCCATTCTGTATCCATAACTCCAAAGTTTAGCCTCTTCTCAGTCACTAGTTGTAATGATTGATGGCATATGTCAACATGGCCATGCTATGGTGGCCAGTTGTTTGCTCAAGCACTAATCTAGATGTTGCTGTGAAGGTATTTTGTGGATGTGGTTTACATTTCTAGTTGGATACTTCCATAATGAGGTGGGCTTCATCCAATAAGTTGAAGGCCTTAAAGCAAAGGTTCTGTCTCAAGACTGCCACAGAGAATCTTGCCTGAGTTTCCAGCTTGCTGGGCCTGCCGCACAAATTTCAAAATTGCCAGTCCCCACAATCACATGAGCCAATGGTCTAAAGTATCTATTTACCCACCTACCTACCTACCTATTCATCTATCTACTATGGGTACTGTTTCTCTGAAAAATCTTAGTACACTAGCCAACGTTAAAATTGGTCTTCCCGCTTCCTCTTTTCATTCTATCATCTACACAGCAGCCAAATATCCTGTTAACATGTTAGTGAGATAATTATTCCTCTCGTCAAAATTCTCTAATGGCTTCCCATCTTATGCAGAATGAAAGTCCCAAACCCTGAAGTGCCCAATCTCTCCTTTTCTCCATAGCACTTATTACTGTCAAATATATTATGTGCTTTACTCATTTTGTTGCTCTCCCCACTACAATTCAGGCTCCAAGACAAAGTAGCTTTTTGTCTACTTTAAGCACTCCTGTATACCCATCCCCTACATGAATTCCTGGCACACAACAGGTGCATCATAAATATTTGCTGCTTAAAGAAAATCAAATGAGTAAACAAAGAGTGATTTTTAGTTTGGTCTTGGTGCTTTCCTACATTTTCCAGTTTTCTACACTAGGTGTGTTATTTCTATTATATTCCAACAGTGCTGAGAAGACAATAGTGCCCCCTTATCCACAGTTTTGCTTTCTGTGCATTGAGTCATCCGCAGCCAACTGCAGTGTGAAGGCAGATGACCCTCCTCTGACACACTATGAGAAGGTCAATAGGAGCCTCACACTGCGTCACAATGCTTACATCACTCACCTCACTCCATCTCACCAGGTAGGCATTCTACCATCTGACATCATCACCATAAGAAGGATAAGTAGGGTACAATAAGATATTCTGAGAAACCACATTCACATAACTTTTATTACAGTATATTGTTATAACTGTTCTATTTTATTATGAGCTTTTGTTGCCAATCCCTTATTGTGCCCAATTTATACATTAAACTTTATCATAGGTATATATGTATAGGAAAAAACAGTATATAAAGGGTTTGGTATTATCTGCAGCTTCACACATCCACTGGGGATCTTAAAGTATCCCCCAAAGATAATGGGGGAGATTACTATAATGTAAACTAGAATAATCTTTTTTGTTGAAGTTTGGTCAAAAGTTTAAAACCCTATGAAGTGTCATATCCTTTGACTCAGAATTTTTCCAATGAATAATATAACCTAAGAATTAATCACAAATTCTAACATTTAGTGATATTAACACCCATCAACAAGAGACTGATTAAATTACTGTATGCCCGGTCAATGAAAGTCTATACAGTTATTAAAAATAGAGACCNTAAGGGGTGCCTGGGTGGCTCAGTCGGTTAAGTGTCAGACTTTGGCTCAGGTCATGATCTCAAGAATCGTGAGTTCAAGCCCCACATCGGGCTCTCTGCTGTCAATGCAGAGCCAGCTTCAGATCTTCTGTCCCCCCTCTTTCTGCCCCTTCCCCTTTTGCATTTTCTCTCTCTCTCTCTCAAAAATAAGAAAACATTAAAAAATGTTTAAATACAGACCCAAGTTTACTAATATGAGCCATATTGATAAAAATCAGGTTATAATTCANAAGGAAGGAAGGAAGGAAGGAAGGAAGGAAGGGAGGGAAAGAAAGATGCCAAGAAGGAAAAACAAAGGATGGGCACTAAAATGAAGTGGGGCTATGGTAAATGGTTCATTTTGTTTTCTCTTCTCTAAAATTTTTGCAATGTAAAAGCTAAATAATATAAACAAATAGAAATACATAAAAGCAGCATTTTTACAAGCAACATGTTTTATGAGGTATATCATTTTTATTGAAAAAAGTAAAAAGACATTTTCTAATGTGGTCTGAGTCTCATTTGCTCACTTCTCTATCCTCAAAAACCTTGTCATCATGCACTCTGCTTTAGATACCATTAATTAAATTGTTAGATGTAGTTTTACTTTTCCCATAGCAGAGGCTCTCCTCCACAGGAAATGTGATTTCGTTAGTGCTAGTGCTGTATGTGAGGCACTGTGATATCATGACAACTTTCTCCAAAATACAAGTTTACTTGCTGCTCTTCTGATGTCTCAGAATCTTAGATCATCAAGTCACCCTCACTGTTTTCCGAAAATATGACATGGAAAAGAATGAGAAACACCAACCAAAAATTTCAATTCGTAGTAAGAATAGAGAAAAATCACTCTTTTAGAAAAATGTTAGAATGAATCTTTCTGTTTGGCACTGGACTTTCAAAGCCTATCATCATTAACAAAATACTGAAACTAGCGTTAGTATGTAAAGGACGGCATGACATAGCGCAAGGACCACCAAGGCTGATGACCGATGATGATACTAGGGAAGGAGAAAACAAGGAAAGCTTGAAAGAGACTTCTGTGAGGGAGCATCATGGGATACAAGGAAGTGAAACATGAGCATATGATTTCAAATCAGTGGGAAAAATCGAGATCAGTGAACAGTACACAGAAAACAGACTGGCCATTTAGAAAGAATGTGGATCCCTAACTTATGGCATATACCAAAATAAGTTATACAGAAACTCAAAGATTTAAATGTAGAACAGAAAGCCATAACCACTGGAGCAACAGTAAAGGACAGGAATAAGTACGACTACATAAAAAGGAAAGCTTCCTTTCAAAATTTGCTTCAAAGTAAAAAGCATTATGAACAAAACTGACAGGCAAATGTCAATCTAGGGAAAATAATGCAATAAATGAGCTACTCTAATACATAAAAAGAATTCCTACAAATCAGATATTTTAAAAATAAAACCGTCAATAGAAAAAAAAAAATGGAAAGGTGTGAAGAGACAATTCACAAAACAAGAAACAGGTGTCCAATAAATAAATATGCATTTACATATATTCCATTTCACTAACAAGCAATTAAATGTGCATTATTACATTACTTTAACACTTTCATCCATCGAAATAGCAAAGAAATACCAAATTAAAATACCCAATGTCACCTGGGGCGTATGAAAAGGGAGTCCCTCTTCTGATCCACTGTTTTTAGGAGTATAATTTGACCCAGTCTCTCAAAAGTACAATTCAACCATCTAAAGTATTTTCAAGTGTACACTCTTTTACCTAAGGAAATTATTACAGAAATATACAAAAACTGAGCTACAATGAGGTTCTATTCAACATTACTTCAAACGTCTTGAAAACTGGAAGCAGTCTTGATACACATAGGAAAGACTTTTCAACCCAGTAATATTAAATGGAATATTATGCAGTGATTTTTTTTTTTATTTTGAGAGAGTCGGGGAGGGGCAGAGAGAGGGGTGGAGAAAGACTCCCAAGCAGGCTCCACAGTTAGCACAGAGCCTGACAGGGGGCTTGAACCCACAAACCGTGAGATCATGACCTCAGTGAAAGAGTCCAATGCTTAACAGGGTGAGCCACACAGGAGCCCTTTATTTGCAGTCATTTTAAATGATGGGAGAAAGTCTTAATTCATGTTACTATTTGCCACTTTCTATTATTGGTTTAATTTTAAACAAATATAAGTTATTTTAAACATTTATTTTTTTTAATGTTTTATTTATTTCTAGGAGAGAGAGAGAAACAGCGTGAGCAGGGGAAGGTCAGAGAGAGAGGGAGTCACAGACTGAAACAGGCTCCAGGCTCTGAACTGGCAGTCAACACAGTTATTTTAAATAAGATTTTAAAAGTAAAGCTTAAATATTTTTGTGATGATATCCACAGCTTATGGCAATGACTGGACTATAAAATGGTCCAACCTTCATTAAAACAATTTGGTGATATGGGGCACCTGAGTAGCTNTGAATAAACATTAAAATTTTTTTAAGAAAAAAAAATTTAGTCGTACCTTTCAAAACAAAGCACTGCCAACTTTGTGATAAACCACTGAGCTATACACTTAAGTTTTCTGCACTTTCCTATACATATGTTCTAACTCAAAAAAGAAAAACTGTACTCTTTCTCCTCAACCCCACCAAATCTATGAGTGATAAAAGTACCACTGGTGAAAGAGTTATTTAGACTTTATAAATCTGGGGACATGTCTGGAATACAGTGTTAAGTAAATAAAGGAAGTAAAGGAAGTGTGATTTATCTAGGGTGGGCCCATTTTCCCTAAATCCCTTAATTATAGTGTTATATATCCTCAGGTGAGCAACAACAACAAAAATACACAGTGGTAGACAACAAACTGTTAACATCTGGGTGTGACATCTGGGGGATACTGGAAGGGAGGTATTATTAAACTTTTCTATATATAGATAATTGAATTAACAATAAAACACTGATATTCTTTGATCAAGCAATTATACTTCTAGGAGTTCATTCTACAGACATAATCATGTAAGCCTAAGATATATGTTCAATGAAAGTAGTGAAGTGCTATGATACAAAAAAACTGAAGTCTAAAGTTCCTTCAATAGGGCAATGGACAAATTTTGTCTCAAATGATAAATGATATAATGGAATATTATTGCAGCTATAAAAAAAAGAATAAGGTGTTATACAATTTTATATATTGATAGGGAAGAAGGCTCAACATAATACTATTAATTGAAAAATTTGCTAATTGGAGCCCTGGGGTACTCCAGTCAGTTCAGCGTCTGACTCTTGGTTTTGGCCCACATCATGATCTCACAGTTCATGGAATTGAGCCCCACATCAGACTCCACGCTGATGGTGCAAAGCCTACTTGGGATTCTTTCTCTCTCTCTCTCTCTCTGCGCCCCTCCCCCCACTCACATGGGCTCTCTCTTTCTCTCTCAAAATAAAGAAACCATAAAAAAGAAGTTCTTAATTGAAAAACAATACCTTAGTATGGTTCCATTTGTATTTTTTTAAGCTTTTGTCTAAATGGGTATTGAGAACCTGGTAAGTGATATGGGAAGTGAGATCAGTAGTCAAAGGAAATTTTATACGTCTTTTATAACTTTCAGTACCAATCATATTATTTTCAAGTCTACGAACCATTTTTATAATTTTTTAAATGCTGATATGAAACAGTGATTGTCAACCCCCTTTTTATTTCTTAGGCTTAGATTTGCTTTCAAATGCCCCAGAAAAAAACAAAGTTGGAGAAGAAAAAAGTTGAACCAAAAATAGTATGATTTTAAAAACTGTTCAAGGGTTGAGTTGAATGGTTCTCTTTATTGTTCTGTATGTCTGGGAATTCCCACAGCAAAATCTTCACATAAAATCTTACTAAGAGCCCTGCTATATAATACAGATAAATCTGGAGCTATTCTGAGTGAGGCAGAAGTAGGAGGAAGCACTCTGTCAGGCCCTCCGTTATCCCTCTAGTGACTCCACAGTCAAACTCTGGAGTTCCAAAGGACATTTAAAACGCTACTCTTATAATCATTATCATCACCATAATAACAGCTTGCACAATCTGATGGTTCCTCCTTGCCTAACAGGCAGAAGGAAGACCCTAAAACAGCAACAAATATTCTCTCTGGGTGGTGAGTTTACCAATGGATTTTTTTTAATAAGAATATTTTGTAAATTTCCTTATAAAGAGAAAAAATGTTTTTTAATGTTCATAAGATATAAAAAAACCTCTTCCATTAAACAATCCAAAAGGTTACTCAAAGCCTTTGCAGTGGCCTCAGAGTGCAACAGGATAATTGACCAGGGAATGATAAAACTTCAATGCTCATTAGAAAACAGACAAAGACAGTGAGTTGGAACAGCCATGTCTCACCTAAGGAAACAGCCCTAACCAAAAGGAGAACAGCTGACGGTAGGGACCATATCAGGTGCCTGGTCCTTTATCTTATTCTTACTGGCCTGGAATGGAATCTCAGACTATAAGACTGGAATTCGCTCTCCCTGAATAGGGAGCCAGGAAGGAGCAATGAAAGATATGGATTTCTAGCCCCTTAACAAGAAGCAATCAAGTAAGGGGTAGCTGTTATCTTCTACTACTTCACAGGATCCTGTACAGAGATATAATAACTATCTCCACTTTTAAGGACGAGGAAACTGAGATTCAGCTAAGTCAAGTCACTTGCCTAGTGTCACAGGGCTACTAAGTAGCAGGCAGAAGACTAGAACTGAGGTTTGTCTGCTCCAGAGCCAGGGTTCTTCCTACCAAGCTATAGCCCATATCTAAAAACAAATACCCTCTTTTGCTGGTAACTATGATAAGCTTCAACTATGGTGTTCTCACACCATGGCGGCTCACTATCCATACTTAAAGGAAAGAAACAAGGAAGACAGCTGTCAAGAAGCTGTACCACTTGTACCACTACCCACACTAGAGCTTGGAAGGAGGCACTAAAACTTGCTTCACATGATCCCTGCTGTCGTTCCAAATCATCAGGCCTACCCTTGAGGGAGGCTTGTTGCTAACACTCTCCCCAGCTGAGAGCTCGCAAATGGCATCCCCAAGCAAATCTGTCAGTCCACTACATGGCACCACTACATTCTCAGTGTGTTAGCTTTCAACTTTCAATACGAGAAATAAAGAATGGGTTTCAACCTAAAACATGGCAGTTGCAGGTTAATATCACTACAGAATGGTGACTAGAGCACTGGCTCTGCAGTTTATCCAGACCTACGTTCATAACCCAGTTCTGCCGCTTCAATAAATGTGCTACCTTAAGCAAGTCAATTCCATCCAGTAACTGCATATACCAAAAAGCCATCGGAGAACTTCTGCGTAAGGATTAAATGAGATAACCTAGTGCCTAGAGCCTGGCCCATAAAAAGGACGTGGAAAATAAATGATACACACTGTTATTAACACTGGTAGTATGACTCCTGTGTCCTATTAGTCTTGGAGTCTTCACAAATACGCTACATGGTCCGAACTCCTGACAGTCTGTCTGAAGGAACAATTGACTGGTTCGATCTGGATACCTGAACCAACTGAGATATAGATTCAGTTCAGCTTGTTCAGAGATCCAGATATTCCAGTTCAACTGTTCTAAAAACAATGTTGAGGTAGTCCTAGTTTAAACTCGTTCACATTTTTTTTTAAAAGCACATATAGGGGCGCCTGGGTGGCTTAGTCGGTTAAGCGTCCGACTTTCGCTTAGGTCATGACCTCGCGGTTCGTGGGTTCGAGCCCCGCGTCGGGCTCTGTGCTGACTGCCAGCTCAGAGCCTGGAGCCTGTTTCAGTCTGTGACTCCCTCTCTCTCTGACCCTCCCCTGCTCATGCTGTCTCTCTCTCTCTCTCCTAGAAATAAATAAAAATATTTAAAAAAAAAAAAAGCACATATACATTTGGCTAACTTCACAGTTTTATTAGACACACACTTTCTCCCTGTCTCTCTTGGACTTTATTAGTAGCTCCGTTTGGATTTTCACTCATGGGTCTGCTTACTACAGTGTACCCCTTGAGAACAGGGAACAAGTCTGTATTCATCTTTATGTGTCTAGTACCAGTATAAGCCAAGGCACATACCAAATGCTCAGTAAGTATTCTCACAGAAAAGCCATCCAGGAACCTCACTAGCTTTAAGATTCAGGAGGGATCATTCTGCCAATACAAATGCAATTTTTTTCACCTACAGATATTGGGCAGGTTTTCCCTTTTTTATTTTCAAATATATAATGACGAACAAGCCACACATCAGATAGCTCCTTAGTAAAGCTTTCACAAACAAAACTAAGATGGGAAACTCTAGAAATAGTAGCATTCAAGCACTGAGGAAAGAAAAACAATTTTGGAATCAGGCAAATCTGGGGTTCAAATGCCAGCTCCACCACTTCACAGTTATGCAGTATTAACTTAGGTCCAATCACATATCACCTCTGAAACTCAGTTTTCCACAGCTGAAAAATGGGGATAATTATACCTACCTTACCAGGTTGTCACAAAACTAATATAAGTGAAGCATCAAACATAGTTGATGGTAAGTGATCTTTATTTTTTAAACACCTTTTGAGGTAAATGAGTGATTTTTATTTTTTCAGTCTCTGCTGTCCCTTTTCTCTTCTCACAAATGACAGAAATCAGAGGTACTGTATAATGCCTAAAGATAACTATTATCTTTATTTCTGCTTTTCAAAAGGTATGCTAACTCAGCCACACATACAGGGTAATTGGCAATGGGTCCAGTGTGGTAATTTTTTTTTAATTTTTTTAAATGTTTTATTTATTTCTGAGGGGGGGGGAGAGAGAGAGAGAAAGCGAGCAAGCAGGGGAGGGTCAGAGAGAAAGGGAGACACAGAATCTGAAACAGGCTCCAGGCTCTGAGCTAGCTGTGAGCACAGAACCTGACCCGGGCTCGAACCTACGAACTGTGAGATCATGATCTGAGCCAAAGTCGGACGCTTAACCGACTGAGCCACCCAGGCGCCCCGGGTCCAGTGTGGTAATTTTAAGAGGGACCCTGTCATACAACTCCAGAGCCCAAGCAAAGTCAACTAGGCTCTTCAGACAACCTGTTTCTTCTCTTCTAAGGCCTTCTTAAAATGGGTGAGCTGAGAGATGTGCAAAGTCAAGCAAGAGTCATCTTTGTGACAAACCAACGACATAACATATAAGCCAAAAGACATTCTTTGAAAACCCAAACCCAAATTAAGTCAACTAAATTTGTAGCACTGTTTGGAGATTGTAGGTAGACAGCAGGAACACTGGTGTTAAAACAGTAATATGTAAAACCAATGACTAGACAGGAAAGAAATCTTCCATGTTCATTGATACGTATTTACTTTCCATTCACAAATGGAACAGAGTAATTATTTGCTAATTCCCATCAGCAGAGTATATATTTAACTTTACTGTGGTGCAGATTCTCAATTATATACTAAAGAAAATAAAAACCTAAATAAACAAAATTCCCGATACATCTCTGAAGACAACATTTGTTCCATTCACATTTCAGTGAATATCATTCAATATTTCACTTTATTTCAAGGTCCAGTCAAGGCAAGCTTACAGTTTTTTCTCTTAAATGATTTTCACTGGGAGAGATAAGTCAAAGAACTTTGAACACATTAGTGTTTCCATTTTCAACAAGCTAAAGAACCAGTATTTCCTCCCACTCACCACTCACTCCACCTCCAGAGATTTCAAAATACTGTTACTAAAATATATTGAATAATGCTTCCCACTGGTCAATTTCTTTTAACCAAATTCAATAAAAAGAACCTGCGCTTCAATCTGCACAATTCTTCCCCTACTTAAACTGCTGGGAACAAAACTCAATCACTCCACTAAAATTAACTTTAACATTCAAGTAAGCATTTTCAGAAAAACAGAGGCTCTGTTACTATAAGGCAAATATCCATTATTTAGCACCAAGGAGAGTACATGCAATAACGTCTGCCATTTCAAGAACATTTCTGTTAAAGTTACATTGCATGCAGGGAAGCTGCTTTTCCAAAGATATATACACACTGCACTGGAGCCTCCCTGAAACATCCAATCCCTGGACCCTAAGAGTTGTACTGCCTTTTGACGTGGACTCCTATAACAACTGGATCTTACACTGAATTTACTCACTAGTTAATTGTGTTAATGAAGTTCCAGTAGAGTTTTCTAAAGAAAGCAATCTGAATCAATAACCATACCAATGCTACTCAGAATGTTTGCTAATAAGTAAATAAAATAAACAATCCCAACATGAAAGAAATTCTCCTCCTTCCTTGCTTCCCAGCTCCATTTAGAGACTGTAAACATGAATAGAAAGATAACCTTGAGAACAGTAAAGTCATCCAGGCCATCAATAATATCCCTCTAACTCATTTCCTGATTTTACAGTGTTTCCCTAAAACAGGGCAGTCTCCACAGGATACTAGGAATCTCATATTGCTTTTTCAAGATATAATAAACGGTGTGGAATATGCAGCGATGAAAACTAAATATTGCTACTGAAACCATACTTAATTAAATACACGTTTTCTCTAAATAGAGTTTCCCCAATAAAGCCACAATGTTTTCTGCCTTGGATCCCTAAGATTCCATCCCAACAAGTGAGTGCAATCCGGCCACACTGCTGCCAAACAGTGTTTTCCTGAGCAACCCCTCCCAACCCCCCCCAAAAAGTTTTACTTTCATCTGTGGAATTCTCTGCCAGCCTCGGCCTGGAAACCTGGGTGGACCTTGAGGACAGGTGTCAGATCTGGCCTTTGGGAGGTGGCCCAAACCGACAGTTATTGGCAGCATAAAGCCGTGACCTTCAATGAACCTCAATTTGAGGTTTTATACAATTAGGGATTCCCTCCCCACTCTTTTTGAAGGAGGGAGCGAAAGCATGCCAAAAGGATGAGTTTCAAAATCGAAAAATCGCCACTTTAATTATGAAACCCTCCCAACTCAACAAAGAACTGTTAAAAGTAGCCAAATGGAAACTGTCAGGGTTTTGTGGGCACATGCGCAACTATTAAAACCTGAGAATCAGAACTTCAAGGTAGGGAGGAGGGAGAATAAAAAGCAGGAGCAGAAAAAGAGGAGTAGAACAGGGCCCAGCCAAAGACCCATTTTCTCAGAAGGGCCCCTCTTGGCACTAAACTCCTTCGTGTAGGGCACCCAGGCTGGAGAAAAGCAGAGGGTTACACAGAACATTTAGCAGACTTAACATTGGATTAAACACACTACTGCAAGTTTCAACAAATGTTCATGGCATACGTAAAAAACACATTTACAACAAGAAAGAAGAGAGGCACCTGGAGACATCTGACACTGGGCATGCTCTGCAGGCAACTCAGTGCGCACATGCTCTCTACCAGGTTGGCGCAGCCTAGCCACAAAGACCTTGGCACAGAACACTGCAGGATGACAAAAAGGAAGGAAGAGAAGAAGCAGTTAGAGGCCGCAACAAATCACTCCTTCACACAGGCAACTTGAATGTTAGTCGGGCAGGGGATGCACCCTTGGCAGTTTGGAGGGCAGGGATGGTGGTCCTAGACAACTCAGTGAAAGCCTGGGAGAGGGCCCACTTTCTGTCCTACAGAAAGGAGGTTTCTGCTGCCAACCGCGCATTCCTCAGGATACAGTGAACAGAATCAAGAGGGAGAGAGAAAACATTTAAATGGAAACCCGCTAGAGGGAACTGTGAAAGTTTGAGTGCACAACAAGATTAGTGGTGAGATTGTGACTGTAACTTTAAAAAGGTAACTGTTTCTAGTCTGAGTCATATAATTGTAACTCTTGTCATTACATCACCTACTAAGTGCCAGGGGCTTTAAACGTTTAAACGTTTTCTAATTCCCACACCACAGTCAAGAAACTGAGGCTCAGAGGTTAAATCATTTGCACGAGGACACACAGCAAAGGAGGGGAGAGCCAGAATTTCAAACCTTCATTTGTCTGCTATAAAACCCACGTTAACTCTACAAGGCTATTATGCTTCTATTGTAAAATCACCTGAATTTTTATCACGTAGATACAGTTTTGCACTTCCCTAAATAAAAATCACAGGGCACCTATACACATCAGGCAAAAGGAATAAGAAAGAGGAGTGATAGACTGATAGATACAGACAATAAAAGAGCTGATTAAAAACACATCTGATTTTCAGTGACACCCACACCTCTGACTTCCCAAAGAAAAAACTTTGGAATATGAGGATTTTAATTTTAGACTTTGTTTACAAAGTTCATGTGACACAAGTAAGAATTTAAGGGCTTATTTCATTTTTCCACTCCCATTCTCTTTCAAAAGCTTGCTGGGTTTAAGGGAATGAAGAAAAAAGGAAAATATAAAAATGAATATAGGCATTGTGGCTAGTATTTTTAAGCTGTTAGATTATTTACTGTTGTCAACAAGTACTTTTTTGGCCAGATCTAAGATCAATTAATTAGCTAAGGCAAAAACAACAACCATGCAAAAAAAATTTTTTTTAAACTGAAGGTGGGTGTTTGGATTCAACCAAAATACTCCAGAAGTCTTAGACTCAACATCATAAACTTGTTTATCCTAGCTATAATTAGGATGGTCAGACATCCTCATTTTCCTTGCACAGTCCAGGTTTACACTTGTTGTCCGAGAATAACTTTCATTCTCAAAAGTGTTCTGGCTTGGGAGACCAATTCTGTGGTCACCCCAATTATATTATAAACAAAGTCAGCTATGCTTGAAATCAAATAGACCTGGGCTCTGATCCAGCATCTGCCACTTACTAGTTACATCTTACCTATAATTTAGCTAGAATTATGGAGATTATTTAGAAAAGGTATTTAAAGAATATAACACCAGAGGAATCAATAGAATAAAACATCGAGCAGCTTTTTGGGAATAACAAAAATGCCATACACTTCCAACATGTGCCTTGATTCCAAAGTTTACCACAGACCATACAGAAATCTATCACTGATACTCCAGGCATGCATATTTTGTTACCCCAATCCTTTCGCAGAGTGCCACAAAAGATGCTGAATAAATATTTGTACGATATAATAAAAATAGCTGCCATTTATCAAGTTCTTATGTGCTAGACAGCTGACATAGTAAACAGTCACAAAAACTTTTTCCCCCTCACAAAAACTCTTTTAAGAGAGGTATTATTCCATTTTACAGATGAGGAATCTGAGGATCAGCAAAGGAGTACCTAATTTACTGAAATAGCAACCTGTTCAAGGTACAAGAAAAAAGGACTAATTGATGGCAAAATTCAGACTAGAAGTTAATCCTGACTCCAAGCAAACTCGTTTCCCTTCCACTAAAACAAACTATCCAGAGACATCTAGTAAATGCTTATTAAAAGAATACTTACATCAGCATGCATCAGAAGTAGATGGGCAGAGAAAAAGCTCAGACACATAACATTTGTATACATTGCTTGCATCAGTTATTTAAATTACATAAACTCAACAACCCCACAGTTCAATTTAAGTTTCCTTTTTGGACTCTTTAACCAAATCACAGAATCACTCAGATCTGAGTATAGAGTTTACAGATTGCACTTGGATTCAGCAACTGATACCAAATTAACATCAAAGCTCACCAGCAAATCAATTTTCATTTATTCCACAAAAAACAGGTTCCAGAGCTCTGCAAGGTTTAATTTGTATCTGACTCAAAGAGTACAAGTAGGAAGGCCTTAGAATACTATATACCCTGATTAGATTCTGCTAATGCCTTGAGATCCAAAACTTAGAAAAAGAGCAGGGGCGGGGAGACCTTTTCACACTTAATAAACCAAAGAATCATAAAGAACTGGAAGACAAGTTAGTCCATACTTCCACCTTTAATTCTAGAAGAAACTAAAGCCCAAAAAGAAAAATAATGATCTTCCCAAAGTTTCCTAACCACCAACTGACCTCACAATTAATACTTAAAAATATATGGAAAACAATGTAAAGAAAATTTCCTGAGAACTTAATTTCAAAATATTAACCATTTGGTAATACTGTTTTTAAAAGTTTGATATTGAAATTGTATATTCAGAGAAATATAAGGACCCTTTCAAGATCTTATTTCTAAGAATTTATCTTTATAACATCTATGAAGAACACTGTAGGGTACAGAAAGTAATGCCAGTATTTATTAAAGGTATTACAACTGCTTTACTTTCATATTTAATTACCTAGAATCTAAGAGACCAACCACAGGGCTGAAGAATAGTCTCTACTCAAAAGAAAATTCCACTCTAGAAAATACGCCCATTTTTAATAAGGATGTACCTGCTAGTCTAAACAAGGTTCCTCTTAAGTATAATGGCCAATAAAAGTTCCACATTTATCAACCCTAGAGCATTAAAATGCAGCTAGGACCACAGCAGTAGTTGATTCTTGAAGCTTCCAATTTTAAGTTTAGAGACCTGGTTAGAAACCTATGGTGACTATTGTGGAATAACTATTATCTATCATTCTTTGACAGAATAAAGATTTCTTCACATTAGCTATATTCACAATGTAGACTATTGTCTCTCTTTGTCCTTTTTTCTTTTTTTTTAAAAGATAACAGGTCTCTCTATAAAGTTGAGGAACACTATCTGATTATTAAAATATATCTCAAGAACTTACCCTAACACTTTGGGTATTTACCAATTTTAACAAATGTTTATTGACCTACTTATCAAGCCAACAACAATACAAACTAAAGCCTCTTTCCTGAGACTTTAGCTTCAAGCTCAAGAGAAACCCACAGGGGTCACAAACGGGAACACTTAACAGAAGCCTTTCAGGGGTAGAAACCACCCAAGAAATGTTTGCTCTAATTTCACGTTTAGCTATTTGCAATATACAAATTTAGGATTATCCATAAAAAATAAGAAATGATTCACAAAGTGTTCTGATATTAACAGCAAATACCCAATTGGATTGATTATATTTGCAGGTTCTATAGCCAAAGAAAATAGCAGTCAGTAGTCAAGGAAACTGAAAATGTTTATTAATTTTTTCATATCCACTGTATACTCAAAAACCAAAATCAGGGCCACCATGCTGAGAAATACTGTAAGTCAGTAAAGACAAGAAGAATAATAGCTTTTGGCATTTTTCAAAAGCAAAAAGTTATTAAAAGAGGTAGAAAAAAATGTCCTAGGCTCTCTTCCTATTACCATAGGAACCACAAATCAAAAGGAAAAAGTGGTTGCAGGCACCTTGTCTTCTAATTGGCTGGCTTGAAGGAGGACTCACAAAAGCTAACTTTGGTCTGTTTCTAGATGGGATTGTTTTGAATATACTGCCCTGATTCCTTCTCAAAGAGGCAATGCTTTTCAAAGATACCCAAAGAGGTATTTTATGTCAATCATCTCTCTAATGTCACTCTGATTCAGAAATATGCCTTATTTTCTATATATTTATAAATACAGATTTAGGGGGTTTCTATAAATTCCCTATTTTTTTTCTTTAAACTACCTCCCACACAATCATTACCAGCCTCATCTAATGTATCCTCATGCTTGAGATAACCAATTGAGTGGCTTAAATACTATTTTGTTCAACAAACATCTTATATCTGTAGACAGAAAAGCAATTAAGAAATTTTCTCCTGTCCAGGAGTTCACAGGAGGGAATTTTGAGAATGTGCAATGTAACGCAAGCGCGCACGCGCGCACGCGCGCGCGCGCGCGCGCACACACACACACAAATAGATTTAACCCACCCAAAGGAGGAGGATGCCTGAACTAAGCCATAAAGGATGAGTAGGAGGCAGCCAGGGTAAAAAGAGAAAGAAAGACATTCCAGGCAGAATAAATAGCATAAGCAAAGCCAAAAAGCTAAGAAATGGCACATCCTACTCAAAGATCTGCAATTAATTTAGCATTACTAAAGTATTTCAGTACGAGATGAAGAAAGCAGAGAGGCCAAATCACAGAGGTTTTTCATAAACCCTTCTATCAAACTTGGACTTCACCCTGTATGACAAGAGTCCTCACACTGGGTGCTCTCTAGCTCACCAGTAAACAACCAATCTTCCCCAAGTGTGCAGTCCAATTCTTTACTGACATGGGCAAGATTTTTTTTCAGCAACTCAGCATACATAAACTGTTTCAACTACATCTGTCAAAGGGATAGAAGCAGAACATGCAACATACTGGCAAGGGTAGGAGTGAGGTTCTCAGACGAAGAGGCAGGGACAAAGCAGGATATCAAGCCAAAGCCAAGCCAACTCAAGCCAGCATCTGAGAAAGATCTATGTTTTCAGGGACACGTGGGAAGCATCTGCCGCATGCAAGAATGGGGAAAAAAGAATTCTGTTCAATAGTAACCCAATGATAAAGAGAGGAAGTCAATGGTATAAACACCATGTATGTTTTTATAGATGCTGTGAAATAAGAGCATTTTGATTTTTAATGCCTTCAAGCGAGACATCAAAAACTTCAATATTCAAACCACTGCTAGAGTCAATGATGAGACAACTATTAAACCGTTTTCTTTCTTTCTCTTCCATTTTAATTCATGTTAATTTTGTTCTTTTTGACTTTTTACAATTGCGTATCTTCTATTCCAAGAGATTTCTTTTTATTTATTTATTTATTTATTTTTACAAATAGTTTATTGTCAAATTGGTTTCCATAGAGGAAGGACTCCCGGAAGCTGGAGAGAAGCAGGTTGAAGAGAAGTTAGAAACAGAAGTCTCTTGAAGAACCTACAAGACAGTCTCTCATTTTTATTTTACAACCAACACAAAGTTCTTCCAGCCAGGCTACAAAGAGTGGATACAAGGGCCAGCACTTACCTTTAGAAGTACATGCCTAAAGTCAATTTTCATAACCCAGTCTAGGTTCTTTTTTTTCCAATAAAATTTCCATCATGCCCTACCGAAAGGACAGGATATAAGACAGAGAGTGGCATGATAATGAAATGGGGGCTACCAAATAACAGAAGTGAAATAAAAGCTCCATTTTATGGTTCCCATTTGTCCATAACACTCTCCACTGGGAATCTCTATCCAGGAGTGGGGATTTAGTCCAAAAGAATCATATAATAGGCAGGCTCAAGGAGATTATCTAACTTTCGCTCTCTAAACCTGGATGTGAAAGCTACAGAGTATCCATTCTTTCTGTTGGAGGCTGTCCTCACCTCAAAGCAAATAAAGCAAGTATTAAAATTCATCCAAATTAGGAACATCCCTATTGTGTCTGAATTCTCAGACTATTGCTTTTCAAGAAGCAGCAGCAGGTGTAATGAAAATAGAGCCACAGATGGGGTGCCTGGGTGGCTCAGTCGGTTGAGCGTCCGACTCCGGCTCAGGTCACGATCTCACAGTTCATGGGTTCGAGCCCCACATCAGGCTCTGCGCTCACAGCTAGCTCAGAGCCTGGAGTCTGCTTTGGAGTCTGTGTCTCCCTCTCTCCCTGACCCTCCCCTGCTCACGCTGCCTCTATCTCTCTCTCAAAAATAAATAAAACATTTTTTAAAAATAGAGCCACAGAAAGCTTTTAAAAGCATCTCCAAAGATTAAAAACCTATAGGCTTCTGTTAAAATGTTTGACAGCAACCTACAAGAGCAAACTCCCACAAAAAAAAAAAATTGTATTCCTTTTAAAACCAAGAACCCATAATCCAGTAATCAGTTGTAGAATAAAGGTTAATTCACAACTTAAAGGCATTCACCAAAGCCTTTTAAAGAACTGAATACTATAAGAATTCTTAACTATATAGTAGAACTACATTTTTACAAATAATATACAACAGAGCATCCTCAGGCTGGGATAGATATTAAAAGAAGAAAAGGGTATGAGGAAGAGGTGGCCGTGGAAGAAAGAAAAAAAAAAAACAGGTAAGAGTGAGGAAACTTGGTACTATCCACAAGTTTTAGAGCTTCAAATTTAATCAAACAGCAGTGAATTGAGGACTCAAAGTCAGAGCCCAAACTTTCCTTAAACACTACAATAATTTTAAACAAAAATATTTTAATGTCTAGGAAATGATCTCATCTTGAATGATTATCTAAGATGAGAGACCGGAACCTGAAACTAACAAAAGTAAAATAGATTTTTGCAGATTATCTTCGGTAGACAGATGAAGGTAATTTTTCTTTTTGAATTTTTATTCATTCATATTTTCTGATTTTTATCCAATGAACATCTAGTACTTATGATAATAGTTTAATACTACATTGCATAATTTTATGTGATGCTTTATTTTGTTTAATTATAAGTTACTATACATTATAAACAGTAATTGGACGACTTAAATAAAAACAAATTCTTTTCCCAAGAATGAGTTAAGTCTATTTTAAACAATTGTAGTTTAAGATATGTTAAAATGCTGGAATGGTAGAAAAATATTTTTTACCTAGTGACCCTCAGAAATAGCAGTAAACCTCAAAATGATATCATCTTATTCATGAGTAACTCCACAGGTAAACTATCCTTGTCCACTTCACAACTACCACCCAGGATTCAAAAATGTCACCAAGTTTTTCAGAGCTCTCACAGAAGCTGGAAAGGAGGATTAGATATACGAAGGGGAGAGCAAAATCTCTATTCTAAGCAGCATGACAGAGGACAGGATGTAACAAAATAATCTATTTCCGGCAGAGCCACATAGGTCCTCGGTTGTACTAGGCCCAGTCTCAGATTCAGCTGCCAAGAGGGAACAGATTCCCCCAGCAAGCTCGAGGTCAGATCCATCTGAGCCCAATCCCGATGGGGTTTATCCAAGATCCATGAATCCCGAGATGGGAGAGAATTAAACAGGAAGATTAAAGTACGTCTGAGCTTCTGTCAATCAACATCTGTAGTCCAATAGGGAAGGTTATTCAGGACTAGGGGACAAGCTTAACCTCATTTTCAATGAAAATGATAAACATAAATGAAAATTTACAAAAAAGGATAAATTGGGAGGGGGACACACATTCATATTTTCAAACTGCCTACTATGTGCCACACACTGTACAGCTACTGTGATCTCATTAACTTTCATACCACCTCTGGCCAGACAGGTACCTTAGCTTTATAGAGGAAGAAACTGGGGCAGCTGGGTGGCTCAGTCAGTTAAGCGTCCAACTTCAGCTCAGGTCATGGTCTCACAACTCTTGAATTCAAGCCCCGAGTCAGGCTCTGTGCTGACAGCTCAGGGTCTGGAGCCTGCTTCAAATTCTGTGTGTGTGTCTCTCTCAGCCCCTTTCCCACTCAAGCTCTGTATCTCTCTCTCTCTCAAAAAATAAACATAAAAAATAAAAAGAAGAAAGAAAGAAAGAAAGAAAGAAAGAAAGAAAGAAAGAAAGAAAGAAAGAAAGAAAGAAAGAAAGAGGAAGAAAGAAGAAACTGAAAACCAGACACAGCACATAACTTGCCAGAGGTCAAAAGTGGTAGGTTTGCAATTCTATCTGACTCCAAAATTCCTACTTTCTTCCCTAAATTATATTGCCTCTCATTTCCTTTGCTTGCCATTAAACTCCCTGAAGCAGCACTTTCCCCTGATCCATTTGCAAATTTTGTCCACTTATTACCCATCTATACTGCTGATAGGAGTAGAACTGGTACAACCTCTCCTGTGCAACTTATCAATACATATTTAATACTTGAAAAACAGGCACATCATTGACTCAGCAATTTGAAGTGTGGGAAATTAAATTACAGACAAAAAGACATGTCGAAAAGTATATCTAAGAATATGTCCATCATGTCACTGTCATAACAGCAAAGGAGAAAACGTCCAACAACAGAGATTGGTTATACGAATTATAGATCATCCAGAAGACAGAATATTTTATGTCCACCAAATAAAAATCTTGTAGGAATATATTTATTGACCCAGAAGGAAGTTTATGGAAAGTTAAAATACACTGACAAAGTTCAAGAAACATGAAGTGAATAAAGGCTACACATCAGGACATTCATTATGATCCCATTTTTATTTAATAAAATAGAAAATATATATAATATCCAGAATTAAATACAGATGATTGTTTTTTTGGGGGGTCCACTAGAGATTTTTAGATGCACCTGACAGACAATGGGCAACACTGTACAGCACTCCAGTTTCTCAAACCTCTCTTCCAGGCCACCTCAAGACACGGGAACCAGCACTTCCATACTGTTTCTTATGGATCTGGCCAGAGCAACCTGTCCTTCTGATTCTGGTCTATTACCCTTCAAAGAAAGTGGATAACAGCTGGGGTTAAGGTAGGTCTAAGAATTTAGCTGCACTCTGAGGTAACAAAGACTCGAACCTAAATTTATTTCAATGCCTAAGGCTTCTCGACAGCCAAGTAAGGGTACCTAGCCAAAAAAACCTCCTAAGTACTGGTGTTCTGTCTTACAAGGCTGCCACTTCCAAATATCTGACAACCCGTACTCCACAACATCTGAGAGGACTTCCAGGTAAAAGAACCAAACCTCACCTTGTGTTTTCGACATCATCTAAGACCTGCGGGACACCTGATTTCATCGTCTACACCACTGCACCAAACCCCACTCCGAGTTAATCCAACTTCCCATTCCAAACACAGGTGCTAGCTGCAACCCTACCTAGTCCTCCTATCAACACTCAGAGCCAAAAAACTTTAATCAGAGAACTTGTGAACAGGTCTGCACAACAACGTCCAACTGCCACATGACATACTGAATCCAAATCCCTGCTCTATTTTCACGTGAGAGAGTGCAAAGTTCGCCATGTTTCCAAAAGACCATTAGAATATACAGAAAGAGAAAACTTTTTCCCTAATTTAATGGATATTCTCATTTTTTTCTAGGAAGAGATATCATTTTTAGGAAGACGATGTGATATATCTGCTCTCAAAGGGTCTGACTCTATTACAGTAAGACCACATCACAGTCATATTTTAACTTTTTCATTTTAAACTGATTATTCATTCAAAAAGGTTTACTGAACATACCAGTACACTAAATGCCTCAACAGACATCACAAGAATTCTCAAAACTAAATATTCTGGTATTAAAATTATTTCTGGAAATAGGGGCGCCTGGGTGGCTTAGTTGGTTAAGCGTCCGACTTTCACTTAGGTCATGATCTCACGGTTCGTGGGTTCGAGCCCCGCGTCGGGCTCTGTGCTGACTGCCAGCTCAGAGCCTGGAGCCTGTTTCAGTCTGTGACTCCCTCTCTCTCTGACCCTCCCCTGCTCACGCTGTCTCTCTCTCTGTCTCCTAGAAATAAATAAAACATTTAAAAAAAAAATTTTTCTGGAAATAAAGCTCTCCTATTTCCCAGGTCACTAAAAAAGGCAGCTAAATTCCTAAAGAAGTATAAAATATTATAAAGAAATAGTTTCACAGCTTTTAAGATTATTAAAACTTAAACTCTACTAACTAATGGTATTTTTAAAACACCAAAATACCAAAAAAAAAAAAAAACTTACAAAGACTTTCAAAGCTTTCACCATCTCATATGCTTCCTTGTTTCATTATTAGCTCTGAAAAAGCATATAGAAAGTCAGTCCTACAAAGATATCTTTTCAATTCAAACCTTACACCCCTTTAAAGAAGATATTTTCTAAACACTGCTAATTTCTCAAATGTATACTTATTTTCAGAAACCTAACCAGCCAAGTTGGTAGAGTCTCAGGGTTTAAAATTTTATACATACACAAACACAATCAACTGTGTATTGACTGATTTAGAAAACAATGGTAATTGGGGCGCCTGGGTGGTTCAATTGGTTAAGTGGTTGACTCTGGATCTCAGCTCAGGCCATGGTCCCAGGGTCATGAGATTGAGCCCGAGTTGGGCTCTGCACTGATAGCACAGAGCCTGCCTGGGATTCTCATTCTCTTCTCTCTCTCTCGCTCTCGCTCTCTGTCACTCACTCACTCTCCACCCCTTCCCCTCTTGCACACTCTCTCAAAATAAATTTAAAAACTTAAAAAAAAGAAAGAAAACAATGGCAGTCAAAAGTTTGCTTCTTTAGCTAGGATAGCATGAAAAGTTGTCAAAGCTAACCTATAAAGGGTCACATTTTATCCTTCCTTAATTAAATGTATAGCAAACTTTACACTTGCTCTACTTTCTCTTGTAGTCCATTGTCCTCATATCCTAGGCTGACCTTGGTTTCAAATAGGAATGAAGTTATGTGCCTCACAATCCACTGGGCCCTGCGAACAAATGAATCTGTCTTTCAGCCAGGGGCGAGGGCTGCTTTAGTGAAAGATTCCTGCTGCTTGCTACACAGCAAGGATGTCTTTGATTCCCTTCACACTGTCTGCTTCCTGCAGGCAACTGGGTAAGGAGAGTTCTCACTGCTTGAAGCCAGAGATTTCATTATATTCTGGAGCTGAAAGGGACTCTACAGAGCATTCTGTCTTCTTAAAATGCTTTTCTAGCCTAAGTCCTCTAAATCTCTCACATTGTGCTTTGGTCTGCATCCCCTTGAAAGCACCTAGTCTCAACAGCAGATAATTGCTGCTAAACACATGCTACCGTAAGGTCAACCTGCACGTTTCATACTCTTTTTGCAGGAGTACATATGAACATGGGTAGCCTGTAACACTCTAGAAGTCCTCACACAAAGGAAGTATGAAGTCAAGATGGAAAGCCCAAAAATAAATTTAAGAGATACTGGACTTCTTTGTTCAACTTCACTGTTATAATAACTTTATGAATGACTCAGCTATAAGCAATCTTAGCCAAGATGTTCTACAAAGCACAGAACACAGATGTCACCAACATAATAAATTTTTCATTAACTCTGAGAGAATACAGAATTGAGAGGAGGATCAGAAAACAAATCTTAAAGGGACATTTCCTGCTGCATTTAAGAGGGAGGAAAAATCCACAAGCCACATTTCTTTTAACGGATGAATTAAAATTCTACAAAGAAACCACAGAAACAGCTACCAAGATTGGGATGTGAACGAAAAAAGGCTAAAAGGGTGATATTACTCTGATGTTGAAATAACCAAATTCATAAACCAAAAACTGATCTATAAACCACAGAAAAATCTTAAAGTCATCAATTTTCTTTTAAAAAGTGTACTTCATTTCCAGGAGTATGTGGCTGGCTCAGTCAGTAGAGCTCTTGATCTCGGGGCTGTAAGTTCAAGCCTCATGTTGGGTGCAGAGATTACTTAAAAATAAAATCTTTAAGTGGCACCTGGATGGCTCAATCAGTTGAGCGTCCAGCTCCTTATTTCAGCTCAGGTTACAATCTCACGGTTCGGGAGTTCAAGCCCAGCACTGGGCTCTGCACTGACAGCTTGGAACCTACTTGAGATTCTCTGTCTCCCTCTCTCTCTCTGCCCTTCCCCACTCACTCTCTCTCAAAAGTAAACAAACATTTGAAAAATAAAACCTTTAAATAAAAACAAAAATAAACATTATAGTTTATTTCTAAAATAACTGTTATATTTCCATAATAACTCACAAAAATAGAGAATTTTACAAGCACCTGAAAATGCAATTTACCAATTTACAGTGTTATATTTTGAGGGCACCAGGGTTGCTCAGTCAGTTAAGTGTCAGACTTTGATTCAGGCCATGATCTCACAGTTCATGAGTTCGAGTCCCACATCGGGCTCTGCTTTCAGCACAGAGCCCACTTTGGGTCCTCTGTCTCCCATTCCCCTCGCCCCCACACTCTCTCTCTCAAAAATAAACGAACATTAAAAAAATTACAATGTAATATTTTTAAGCCTTATAGTGCCTCTTCATAGTAGGAACTCAATAAATATTTGTTAAGTTATCGAATAATTAACATGGGAAGTCCAGAAAGTTTACATGCAGAGCAAAAACCTGACTCAGGGGCCAGAGAATAATATGTTATAATTTTAAGGGGCTGACAGTGGACACTTTGTTTTCTGCCCACACCTCGTAATCACAGCCATGAATTCAGAAGTGGCCACATGTTCCGCTTGGAATCCCAGGATCTCTATGGAAGCCACAAGAAAAGACATCTCTTTTCCCACTAAGTTTGAACATGAGAGGATGAAAGCTGGAACTGCTGGTTTCCTCCTAATGCTACCCCAAGGGAGAGTGTGGACTTAGGTCACCAGGAGGTATCACTTTGAGTCTGAGGAAGAAACCTGAACCCACACCTACCTCTAGATTTTTCATATTATAAATTCATTGTTTTGGATTAAGCCAGCTTTAAGTTGACTTTTCTGCCTCTTTAACTGGAAAAAACGGAACATACCTCAACTATTTAGTGGGAATACAACAGGCAAAATTCAAAAAAGATATCTGATATGGCCAAAGTTATAAAGACACCATATTCTCCTGCTAAAACATTCTTTTTTTTTTTTTTTAAAAAAAGAATGTTTTATTTATTTCTGAGAGAGAGAGACAGCATGAGCAGGGGAGGGTCAGAGAGAGAGGGAGATTCAGAATCTGAAGCAGGCTCCAGGCTCTGAGCTACACTCGGCCACCCAGGCACCCCAGTAAAACATTATTAAATTCTTATTTTCTTTCCTATGAAGTCACTTTCTTCTACTAATAAACAAAGGTATTCAAAACTAAATGTCCCAAGAATATCTCATGTTGTAGCACAGACCCTAGAGAAAGAAAAACCTATATAACAGGATAAATTAATCAAAACTGTAAGAAGACTGTACAATGAAGGCACAACAGGAAAAAATGAGTCCTGATTTTCCAGTGAGCTCTGAAACCAAACACTGAGAAGCCTGACCCACATCTTTATAGGCACTTCATTCCAAATAAGCAATGAGACTGGCATTACCGAGTACAAACACCAAGTAAATAAATAACCCGAGGGAAAGAAATATATTTATCATCTAAAAACACAAAATTCCCGCAAACTGCTACAAATAACACTGTAACAAGCAGAGCCTAATCTGTACCCCTCCTATAACAGTCAACCTTATTCTGTGCATTTTTACATAACTTTATTCCTTCCTTCATCTTATTTTCCTACATTTATTTTTCCTTGCATCTTCATTTTCCCACTTATTTTGTTATTATCTTCTACACTGTATGTGTCACTATAATCACTCAAGTTCCTTTTTTTTATTTTTTGGAATAAAGTTTAAGTATATACTAACAGCATATACTGTTATATATATACTGTTGTACATATACTGTTAAGTATATACTAACAGTATTTAACAGTAGCAAAAATAATTACATATCTGAATTGGGAAAAGAAAGTTGAAAATAAAAAACTACAGGAATGATACTCTAATACTGATGGTCAATACCATAAATTGTGTCATCGTCGTCCTTGGCAAGCTTGACGGCTACACGTACATGTTCCTGCAGCCGGTTACTGCGGCACCACCTACCATCAATAAATGAGATGATTTTTTTTTAAATTACATAATTTTTAACTCGGAAAAATGTACATGCCTGAGAGTCCTAAGTTTCTTCAAAACTCAGCTCCTTGGAAAGGACAGAGAATATCACAAAAATAAGCAAGCACCATGGCACAGAAGAGCAATCGTTGGGTGTGTTGTTTTTTTAACCTGATACAGAATACACTGAACCTGAATCCACTAAACCTCTAGATTTAACTACCAATTTGCAAGAAATACCCAGAAGAGAATATGTAGACCTAAAGAGGATATAATCAGCAAAATCTAGAATTTGTAAAATTACACAGAAGAAATGACCCATCCATGTCTTCAACAAATACATGACAGAAAAATGGGAGAAGCAATTCTTATAGATTGAAAAGATTTAAGAGCCTATTAACTATACGCAAGGTGTGAACCAAGTCTGGCCCCTAAACTGAAAAAACCAATTCTTAAAAATCTATTTATTAGAAACACAAGACAATTCAATAGAGGGCAATACAATATACCTGACCAAAATTCTTCAGAACTGTCAACATCATCAAAAACAAAGTCTGAGAAATGGACACAGCCAAGAAGAGCCTAAAGATGCATGACATACAGCATATGTAAGACAGGGTCCTGGATGGGATCCTGGAGCAAAATAAGACATGAGGTTAAAAAAAACAAAAAAAACACAAAAACTAAGGGCACTTGCATAAACTATGGACTATAGTTAATAGTAAAACATCAATGTTAGTTCATTAATTTTAACAAGTGTTCCACACTGATGTAAGATGTTAATAATGGCGGTGCAAGGGAAGGGAAAATACATGAAATTTTGTACAGTCTGCTTAATTTTTCTGTAAATCTAAAACAATTCTAAAAACTTAAGTCTATTAAGTCTAAAATTATTTCTGAGACAGGTAGGCATATATAAACAGACTATTTGATAGCAAGGAATACTGGTAATGTTTTAGGCATAATAATGGAATTGTGTGCTCTGTGTGTGTTTAACAATCTTTTGCTGTGTTTTTAAAGTCTTCTTTTACAGATACATACTGAACTATTCATGGATAAATGGATAAAGAGAAAAAGTTAAAAGGGCAGATTACAGGAACATTTCCCAAGGTTCAATATTCAAGTTGATTTTTGGTGGTACATAATGCTGTTTTAATGTTTAATAGCCATATGTTTAAATATATATTATACAAAATAACTAGCACATCAAACCCATGATTTCACAGATTTTAATTGCTTAGGTAGGTTTTCCCTACAAAAAAAATTTACTGAGGCTAAAAAAAAACAAAAAAAAGAGGTGGGTTAAGATCCCAGGTCCAACACTATGTGACTTTAAGTGAGTCGGCTATTTAGAGGGCTAGAGAGGAACAGCCTGCTACATCCAAAGCAGGCACCCAATATATTAGGATTAGCTCCTATGTTACTGATAAAACCTAAAATTCCAAGGCAGAAGTCAAATACAGTAGGAAAGCATGGAAGTGAAGAGAATGAGGTAAGCCTAGAAAGAGGGAGGAAAGAAAAGCATGAGGGTTTACAAAGGCAGGAGGAGTGGAGGCTTTTCTAGGCCTTCTCTTCTCCATCTCCTCAAGCGCCCAGAATATGCTGCTGCCCACCTAGCGCCTAGAGGCCTGCAGCTACTGAGGCCTAATATTCCTGGAACTAAAGCAACCAACAGCTGGAGGTGCAGCTTCTCAAGTCACCAGAAGCGTGTTTCTTTTCTCTACACAGGAGAAGAACACAATGCTTTGTAGAGACAGCTAATAAACAGATACAAAATCACTATGTGACCTTCAGTAAAAAAAAAAGAAACAAAATCAACTCCCTTCTCCAGTCTCAGTTTCCTCACATGCTAAAATATAGAAAATAAGCCTACCTTTCATTCAAAGTTATAGAAGGTTACAAAGAGTAACAGATGTAAATCTGGCATTTAACAAGTGCTAGTTCCCTCCCTCATTACTTTGGCAGGAAGATGGAGAACTCGTGGTGAATACAAGTTGGGACAAAATGACAAAAATAGTCAAGAATAGCTCTTGGATTGCATCGGTTTTAAACCACAATTGAGGAAAAGCATTCTGGGGTCAGAGAGTTTAGGAAATGTTGGGAAACAAATTATTAAAATGACAACTATCAAGTGAATTTCCAAGAGGAGATTATATGAGGAATTTACCCAGTTTACTTGACCTAAGGAACCAACTCCCAGGAACAGTGATCCTATTAGACACACACACACACACACACACACACACACACACACACACACACACAGGGGAGGAGGAAAGAAAAGGAATCAGCAGTTACAGCNAATGACAACTATCAAGTGAATTTCCAAGAGGAGATTATATGAGGAATTTACCCAGTTTACTTGACCTAAGGAACCAACTCCCAGGAACAGTGATCCTATTAGACACACACACACACACACACACACACACACACACACACACACAGGGGAGGAGGAAAGAAAAGGAATCAGCAGTTACAGCAGTTGACAAATCCTTCAGAATGACAGTTTAAGTATTAGCAAAATAATCCAGAGAGATTAGAAGTCAATGACAGATTTATAAATCTGGTTTAGAGGCAGGGAGGGAAAGGAAGGGATGCTTTTTGACCCCCTGAAAGGATTTTTTTTTTTTTAGTATTTTTTATTTATTTGTGAGAGAGAGAGATACAGCATGAGCAGGGGAGGGTCAGAGAGAGAGGGAAATACAGAATCTGAAGCAGGCTCCAGGCTCTGAGCTGGCTGTCAACACAGAGCCCGAAACAGGGCTTAAACCCATGAACCGTGAGATCATGACCTGAGCCAAAGTCAGATGCTTAGCCGACTGAGCCACCCAGGTGCCCCTTGACTCCCTGAAAAGAGTTTCTAATGCTGATGGTTTAATCTTTGGGATCAAGTCATTTAAAATTAAGGGATGATACTGAAACTGAAAACACCAAGCATTTAAGGAACAAATCCTTTCATTTTTAAAGTGAATATAAACTTCTGATACAAGATGGTAATTCTCATTTGCCCTCCCAAATTTATTCCCTCATTCAACTGCGCAGCTGTAGGGCATGCACTATTATGCCCTGTATGCTGGGAATATGCTATGAGCTGAAATGACATGACAGTCGTTATCCTTGTCCCCATGGAGAGTACTTTCGACCAAAGGAGCTGTCTAGTGGGGGACTGTGCAATACATTTATCAATTACAATTATGTTAACAGCAGCGAAGGAAAAGAACTGAGTGCTAAGAACATGACAAAGCAATCTAACCTATAGAAGTACCTAGGGGACCCAGACACAACCCATGAAGAGCTGATGCTTGAACTCAGCTCTGAAGGACACACAGAGGTTAATTATGCAAGAAAAGAGGGAAGGGTGAACTTTCCCCAGTAAAGAACTTGTTAGGTCAAGGCACTTGGAGAAAGGGGTGGGGGATCACTGTGACGAAGTGCAGAAAGCTAGAATGAAAAAGAACAAAAACAGGCAAGACTTAGGAGGGAAATAGAGGTGTCAAGGTTGGGATCTCTGATTGGTGCAACTGAAATCATCAAAGGACTGTCAAAATAAGAGTGTACATTGGCACTGGAAGCCTGGCAAGGATGCCCTGAACACATATAAGACATTTCATGAAATTTCTATAAAATACAATAAAAATTTTAACAAGAACCAGAAGTGGAAATGGGGTTCACTGAACGTAAGTAAACAGAAGCCTACCTAAAAAACACATGAAATTCCCAGCAGAACCTCACCTCCTAGTTCAAAGAAGGCTAGTCAGAAGGAGTGTCCTTGAAGCAGTGAGACCAAACATGACCGATCCCAAAGAGCTTCACACAGAGCAGGGACCAGCTTAAGCTCGCCAGAGACAGTTCACCGAGTAAAGCAAATATTTCTGCAGCTGGCTTCAACCAAAAATGGCCATTTTGATCATAAAAAAGGCAACACTGTCCCAGCCACAACAAACTCAGAAGTTCCCTACCCTGGTGACTTCCTTCCGCCAAATTCCCCAAAGGCACCTGGATTTAAATCAACAAGAGTACAACTACAGCTATTCCACACATTTCCCTTTCTTCACAAAAGAAACATAAATAGCGACAAACATCAATAACACTAGCAACTACAGAAATCACTTAATTCTTTAACCAAATTGGTATTCTTTTTTAATTACTAATACTCTAAAATGGCATAAACATGGAGAAAATAGTAGTTTTACAGAGAAAATATAAAGAATATATATGTTCATATAGGTAACAGAAACCAGGTAAAACTTTTAGGCCATACAAAATACCCACGTTCTTAAAAATGTATATTTGACCCATCAATTCCAACTCTTAGAAATTAATACTCAAGATAATACTCAGGGATGTATTCAAAAATTAAACTACAAGAAGGAACAACCCAGCTTTAAGTTGTTATAAATTAGAAATAATTTAAATGTCTAATAAAGGAAGAGTTTAGTCAGCCGTTTACACATTCATATATATAAGGCACACCTTCACAATATTATAAGGAAATATAAAATGGGCTCAGAAAGAGACCACAGTATTGCTGAATTTTAAAAGCAGTTTGCAAAACAATTTTATGTGTGAAAAACATATATAAAATGTACATAAAAGAAGTATGTACATGTAACATAATACTAAATGTTAACAGTTATCAGGAACTTTTTGATTCTTTTTGTTTCTTATTTTACATTAATTTTAATTTTTCTACTGTAAACATGATTATTTCTGTAAAAACAAAAGTTTCTTATGTTCTTGTGTTCTTCAACAGCTTTTCAATAGTTTTTTAATGTATGTGTAAATAATGGCACTGAGCTAACTGGATAACCATATGTGGGAAAAAAATGAATCTTGATCCTTAGCTCAACCATTAAAAAAAAAAAAAACCACAATTATTTTAATACAGCAAAACCATAAAGTTGCTAGTAGAATATTGTTAAGACTTTAGGCAAAGTTTCTTAAATAGGAAACAAAACCCAGTAACAATGAAAGAAAAATTTGAGTAAATAGATTTTGTAAGTATTAAGACTTTTCTTTTGTCCATCAAAAGACAACATTAAGACACTGAAAAAGCAGGCCACAGAACAGATGTCTGTAATATGTGTATCTGACAAAAAACTTGTTTCCTGGCTACTATGAAGAATTCCCCTAAATCAATTAAGAAAAAGGTAACTCCATTTTTTAAAAGGGTCAAAAAATTTGAAACGGTACTTCTCTAAAGAGGGTATCTAGGGGCGCCTGGGTGGCTCAGTCGGTTAAGCATCTAACTTCAGCTCAGGGCATGATCTCACGGTTCATGGGTTCGAGCCCTGTGTCGGGCTCTGTGCTGACAGCTAGCTCAGAGCCTGGAGCCTGCTTCTGATTCTGTGTCTCCCTCTCTCTCTGACTCTCCCCTGCTCACGCTGTCTCTCTCTCTCTCTCTCAGAAATAAATAAAAACATTAAAAAAAATAAAAATAAAGAGGATATCTAAGTGGCCAATAGGCACATGTGAAAATGCTCAACATCATTAGTCATTAAGAGAATGTAAATTATAACCACAAGGAGATACTACTTCACAGAACGGCTAAAATTATCTGACAATGCCAAGTGCTGATGAAGCTGTAGAGTACCTGGAACTCTCATATATTGTAGGGAAAACCATAATAATGTACAATCACTTTGGGAAAAGATCTGGCAATTACTTGGAAAAACAAAACATACATCTACACTCTATCCCAGCAACTCCACTTCTAGGTATACCCAAGAGAAATGTCCAAACAAAAATTTGAACACAAATGTTCACACAAGCTTTATTCACAACAAACACTGGAAACAACCCAAATAGTCTTCAGCAGGAGCACATAAACAAAACTATTGTATACGTGTGTAATGTAACAGTGCTAAGCAAAGAAAAGGAATGAAAAAATGACTCCACAGGAATGAATCTCAAAAATATTACACTGGGCAAAATAAGCTAAAGACAAGAGTCCCTGCAGTAGATGCATGCTATACACTCCCACCTAAAACATGCATAACTAAATTACAGTTCTAGAAAAGTTACTTGAGGTCAAGGGCAGGTGTGAGGGAGTGAGAGAAGTTTGGTTTCATTGATGGGAAAGGGGTAGAAATGTTCTACCTCTTGATTATGGCAGTGGTTATAGGAGTGTATACAGCTCTCAAAACTCAAAGAGTACACTTAAAATGAGTGCATTTTACTGCACGTAAACTATGCCTCAATAGCTTATAGTCATAGATACCACTACACCTTCATCCAAATAGCTAAAATTAAAAGAACTAGCTAAACCGAGAGATGACTGGAACTCCCCACATTAGAGGTGGGGGTGTAAATCGGCACAAGCGCTTGGAAAACTGTTTAGCAGTATCTACATATGAAGATATGCCTATCCTATGAGCTAGTAATTCCACTCTAGGTTTTTTATAATGAAAGAACCAAGTGCTTGTGTCCACCATACAAGTGTTATTCATAACAGCAGCCCAAGTTTGGAAACAATCCAACTAATTCAACAACAGTAAAATAAACAAACCATGAACTATATATACAATGGAATAATGGACAGGGGAAGAAACCTGTTATAACAAAATGGGTGAATTTCACAGATATAGTAACAAGTGGGGGTGAAAAAACAGAAGAGTATAAACTGTATGATTCCATTTATATAAAACCCAAAAACAGCCATGACTAGCCTACAGTGAAAAAGACCAGAACAGACCTTTAGGAGATCTAGACTGGATGAGGCATAGACATGAGGAAGCCCTCAAGAGGCTCTGGAAATATTCCATACCTTGATTTGGATAGTGGTTACACAGTATGCTGTCTATATATGCAAAAATTCATTCAGCTGATTTGTGGGGTTTTTTTTTCAGTTGATTTGTGTTCCATACTGTATGCAAGTTATAACGAAAGTGTATATTCAAATGCTCTTTAAACCAATCTTTGTTCACCCCTTGAGCCAAAGCTTATTACACAGAATCCTGGTATGACTTCTGTCACTGTGAGTCACTGTCACTCCCAGTCTTGTCACTTACTTGTTCTGCACGTCTATCTCCCTCAGACTGCCTAAGCTGGTGATGCTATTAAATCTGGAGTAATGGCACTGCTGGATCAAGTCATGGCCCAACCAGATATGGAATTTGTCCAAAACACATAACCACATACATGGTTTTAATACAGGTGTGATTTTAAGTGTACCAGACAGTTCCATGTCAACTCATTATCCTTTGGATTAACTTCTTAGAGAGATTGTGGGAAAAATGAAATACAAGCAGGCAGCTCTTTAAAAATAAGTATACAGCATTATTAATATTTTTGCCTGAAAATTTACCTCCATAGTTATAAGGAAAATGATAAGATCACAACATAAACATTCTCTTAATACACAACTTTCAGATAAAGCCAGGTCAGAGTTTGATTTTTTGACGAAAGATGCTATTGGCTAAACTTTACACAGTAACAATACGGCATGAAGCTATTACTAATAGCTTCCAAAATTAACCAAGAGATAATGAAAACATGTGGTCAACCTCCAGAAATCAATTTATGAATGCAAAGCTTTTTAAACACAGGACTTCATATTTTAATAGAGCCTGATTTACGTTCTGGTCAATACATACACACACATACTCTTATCTGTCAATACAATGTAACCATTCTACATATAAAAATGTCTCATTTTATCCTCTTTGCACCATCTGTTACTATCTTGTATTTCCCTGGAATATTCCAACAGTCTACGGATTGGTCTCCCTCCTCCAATACATCCTCCAAACCAACTGCCAGAATGATCTTTCTAAAGCACAGATCTTGCTCAAGCTTTCAGTCACCTCTCCTCTCAAATCACATCTACCACCCTCACACTCCTCCTCCAATCCTGCAGGATCACAAGATCAGGAGCTTGTACGAGCCAAACAGATAAGGACAAACTTACAGGGGATAGATACAGGGACCAGGAAAGCACAGCCCTGACTCAAAAAAGCAGCCACTTCTTGGCTCCAATTTTCAGGCAAAACCAGAAATTAGTATTGACAAGAAATGTCTTAATTTTTTAAATATATGCAGACCAAATAAATCTGTGGAGCTCAAGCCACAGGCTACTAGTTTGTAACTTATGGCCTAAAGGATAAAGTCCCAAGATTTGGTTATAATCTATCTTCACAAATTTATCTACCCTCAATCCTACCACACAAGTTATACTCCAACATTCGCAGAACTACTTACTTGTCCTGCCCCATAGGAATACACACCATTGCCTGCCAGCCATCATTCACTCATTTATCTTTGCTATGAAAGCCATCCCCTGCGCCCAATACATCCACAGTCACGTCTAATTTCCACTCGGGCCTCAAAGAGTAAAGGTAAAACACTGTATGTCTACCTCTCACAAACCCTACCAGTCTTCACACTATACTACGCTTTTTAAGTAAAAGACTGCAAGCTTCTGGAAGAAAGGTACATATCTGATTCTGTTCTGTATTTCCCAATAATCAATTTGTATTTCAACTTGATAACCATTACGCATCAATATGGTCCCTTATAATTGTAAAAAATCAGAAGGCTAACAGGTTTAGAAAAATATCCCTGTAATATTCAACTTGAATCAGAACACGATCTCATGGTGCTTTTTAAATCTACTCTTTAGCTCTATCCGCTGAAAAGCTCTAGAAGCAATGACATGATACAACAACAATGGTTTGGGCTTCTAAATACCATTCCCCACTAAAGGAATCAGAGCTTCATGGAGAAATGACTGATGCCTGAAATGCAGGGAAAGTAAAGTAAAAAGCAAAGAAACAAAGACTGATGGGATCATATTAAAAGGAAGCAGGAACTACCTTTAAGGGGTTCTCATTAGCCAAACTGGGACAATCTGAGCACCAATAAAGACTGACTGTTAACACACTAAGTAAATAAAAAGTCCATGAGAGTATGATGCTACACAAAAGAAAGGAGAAGAAATAAGGGTGACCTCTGTGAATGATAGCTAATAAATGTAGACAGAATGACAGAAAACCATAATTTTGTAACTCTTATTAAAACAACTGATTTCAGGATTAGGATGCTGAAACCACTGGGTGAAATGTTGTAACAGAACAGGGTATTTACAAGGTGCCAAAATACTGTCCCATAAATTCCTTTCAAATAGCAGAGGATAAAATTGTACCTTTAAAAGGGAGAGATCTGGCTATTGCCACCTCAGCCAAGGGATCAAATTTAGCATAGCTCATTATGGGATAACCTGTCATCGAGTGCCTCCCAACATGACTCAGTCCAAAGCACACTCACCTATGATGGAAGCATTCTTGTCAAAATGTTAACCTGGTTGCAATCAAGCCTCTCCCCTAACTTCCAGTTTACATAGTACCTACAGAAACCAGTTAAAGGATACCATAAGGAAATAAACAGATGAAGAATGTTGCACATCTGACAGGACAACCTCGCTGGATTCTTCAAAAACAATGCCAGGAAAGGAGGGAAAAAGGTACAGGGAATGTTCTAAATGAAAAGAAATTAAAGAGCTATAACAATCAAATACAAAGGATGTTTTGGCATTAAAACAAAAGGGGGGGGTATGCCAGAAAAGACATTCTTGGGACAATTAGGAAAATCTAAGTGAATATTTGATATTGTATTATGGAATTATTTTCATTTTCTTAGACATAAAAATAATATTGTGGTTTTATAAATGAAATATATGACTATTATGATATGTGGTTGTATATGGATATATATATATATATTTATATATACATCTTATACATGGCTGTGTGCTTATATGGTTTCAGAGAAAGAGACTATCCTTACTCTTAGAGGAGATAGGTGCTGGAATGTTTAGAGGGTGAAATATCATGTTTGCAATTTCCTGTCAAATTTTTTACCACCACAAAGGATATGTATTTTGAGAGAGAACAGGAGGCAGTGAGAGAGAGGGAAGAAGGACGAGAGGGAGACAAGGGGAGGGAAGAGGGGCTCAGGAGAGGAGGGGGGGGACATCGAGGCAGGGAGCAGAGAAATGATCCAAATATGGCAGAATGTTAATAACTTGAGTCTAGGTGGAAAGACTATACAGATGTTTGTTGTATTGTTCCCCCCCAACTCATATATATATACACGTATATATGTGTGTATATATATGTATATATATGAAATTTTTCATAATAAAAAGTTATGGGAGGAGAAAAAGAGAAGAACAATTTAAGAAGTAACCGACTTAAAATCCACATAACACTGTAAGAGTGTCAGGAAAAAAGACTTTTCTCAAGCAAAACCTGTGCGAGTACGTACTGTTTCAGCGTACCTGGAGGGCAGTGTGGTAATGTCTCTGGGATTTTAACAGCATATATCTAGTGATGCCTACTCCGAGGAGTCTGTCCTGAAGATCTACTCCTCCCCATATGAAATGACATACACACTAAGTTATTCTTTATAGCATTATGTGTAATAGCAAATGACTGGACATAATCTATATGTGTATCAGTCCAGACTGGTTCCACAAACCATAGCACTTAAAATAAATCAGTATGCATCTTTTAAATTATCTCTTCAAAAAATATGAGAGCTCTTTGGGAACTGATATGAAAGATGACCATGCCACATTTTATATTAAAAAAAATTCAAGGTGCAGAAGAATACGTACAGCACACACACATGTATATGAAACCTATGCAGAAATATGGTTTGACTAGCAGGCGCCGGAGGGAAAAGAGCTGGAGACTTTTTTTAACTGTCTACTCCTTTTTGTACCTTATCAATTTTGTAGCATAGGCATATATAATGTATTCAAAAACCTTTCTGTTAAGTACTGATTTACTGTAGCTATAATGAACTCTTCAAATCTCCATGCTTTCAGTACCAAAACTGTGGAGCTATAGCTCACCTGGGAATTAGGGTCTGAAGTCACTGCATAAGGTGAAAATAGCACATAGTAAACATTTGCCTAACAAATCCCTTAAATATATGCCCCACTAGACTGACACACCATCTCAATAATTCCAACACAGCTAATTTTCACTCCACTTGAACAGTTCACTGTTTCTTCAACTGACTAGGATACAAAATAACTAGCTTGTCCTTAGACCTCATGTTGTGATGTTAAAAATGTGTCTTTAAAATACCATAATCACCCTCATCCCAGCTAGACGAAGCATTCAGGAATTCAGACAGGCTGAGAGAAGAACAAATTTTCATTTCCCAGGTCACACTAGATCCAGAACTTTCACTGTTTAGGCTCTTTTTCTCTTACTTTGTCACCAGATGCATGGAACTTAATTTGCAAACTCCTTTGCATCTAAATCTGAATACTCAGATTCAGAAGAAAAGGAGAGTGGTGATATCTCTTGATCAGTATCAAGGTCATTTGAACTTAGTAATAGCCCATTCCTTTATGTTAGCATTCCCATACACTGATACATAGATTTCTTGATCGACGCTGAGAAACGGAACTCTGAGTGAAGTGAGATACCACTGAAACAAAATAAAAATTCCCAACTCAATCTCTCTCTCTCCCTGCTCTCTCTGAGGTTCATGTTCCCATTAGATACTTTTCTTGGAGGATTTACTGATAGGCAACTCAGATTCCAGTTATAACTGAACTCATTCTTTCTCCCTCTCCCCCTCCCACTCCCCCTTCCTGTCTGCTGTCTTGCTCTTCTAGTATTCTCTACCTTGGAAAAGACAGTAAACACCCATCCTGGTGCCCAAGGCAAAAACCTGAAACTCCTACTATACTCCATCTCTCACCTACTCCTTTAGCCAATCCCCAAGTTCTGAAGATCCTATCAACTACATCTCAAATTCAAGTCCTCCCCGCCTTCAGCACACCCACTGCCAATGCTTTGGTTTGCCTTCCCCATTGCTCACTTGAACTAAATGGCAGTCTCCCTGCCTTCAGTCTCTTCAATCCATCTCGCACACACCTGACAGGTTAACTTCCAAAAATACAAATTTGGTGCTTTAAGAGAAGGAACAAGTCCCAAAGTAATGATAAACTAAGCTAAAAACAAGCCCTTTTAATAACATGATACAATGCAAAGGGAATGTACCACCTAATTCATTTTTATGAGTATGTTCTTATACTACCCCACACTATATGACCAAATTAAATAAGCTAATAAAGCTGTTTTGGTGAAAAGAGACTACACAGAAGCAAAACAATCCAACTGCTTTCTTAGAGTCAAAAATGAACACAAAACAGATCATAGCAGTGATAAAGGTACCTGAGGGAAAACAAAGGGTTTCCCAAACCTATAAAGTCAAGAGTGCACTCAAGTTGAATGCACTAACCTGTCTAAAAACACGTGCCTTAATCAGAAAGGACTGGGGAAGTAAAAGCAAGCAAAAAAGGTTTGGCCATAGGGAAAAACCACCCATCCCTGAAGTAGGCTGGGACTGAGGTGGCCTCAGTCCCCATCCAGCAAATATCTCACTTCTCTGGTTGAGTCCATGCCAACTAAGCCACCCGACTATGATCGGACCTGGTAGTAAAGTCTATACACATAAAGACAATATGCCAGTCATTTGACTTGAGCCTTCAGGTCCCTCTAACTTTTGTTGCCTATTTGAAAAAATTAAAACAGTATATTAATTAGTAACTAGTAAGCAAATTATCTATCAAAAAAGTTTACATTGGGGCTCCTGGGTGGCTCAGACGGTTAAGCATCTGACTTCATCTCAGGTCACAATCTCACGGTTGGTGAGTTCAAGCCCTGCGTCCGGCTCTGCTGACAGCTCAGAGCCTGCAGCCTGCTTCAGATTCTGTGTCTCCCTCTCTCTCTGCCCCTCCCCCACTCCTGTTCTGTCTCTGTCCCTCAAAAAAAAAAAAAAATTTTAAAAAGTTTACATTACTCATACCAAAATGCACATATCATTAATACACTGAAATTCTGGCTTTACATGTCAGTCTTGCACGGCTGGTTAATATGTGCCTTTACCTAGAATAAGGAGTTGCTTTGAGCATGTGATGAGATCAGATTTCTAAGGGTTTTAAACCAACGACCAGACCCAGGATGAGGGTAAATTCTAAAACTGCACAGGTGGATCTTTAAATGTAAATTTCAATTAAATAAGATTTAAAATTCAGGTCCTCAGTTACAGAGTCACATTTCACAAGAGCCACATGTGACTAGAGACTACCCTATGGAACAGCACAGGCACTGAGCATTTTCATTATCGCAGAAAGTTCTACTGGACAGCACTATTCTGGAAGATAACCTCCAACAAACCCTACTGTGAGTCATCTTGGGAAACAGCCTGATAGTACTGGATGGCTACCACGGAACTGAGATCTAGACTGTTTTCTATACCAAAGGTAAGATGTAGATACTCAACGTCAATTTTCCTTTTCCTCTGCAGTGATTTCAGTTTTAGCCCTCAGAATGTCCACCCCTCTTTTTATCACTAGATGACACTGGATACTACAGGCATACAGTATAGCACAGACGTTAGAAGCACATTCTCTGAGCCAGACTGTCTGAATTCCTATCTCATCTTTGTGTTTTACTAGATGTGTAACCTTGGGCATGTTATTTAATTATTCTATCCTTCAGTCTCCTCATCAGTAAAGAAATAATACTACCTACGTCATTGGGTTGCTATGAATATACAAAGTTTATACATATAAAGTGCTTATAGCAGTGCCTGGTTGGGTCAGTTAAGCGTCTGACTTCGGCTCAGGCCATGATCTCACAGTTTGTGGGTTTGAGCCCCACATGGGGCTCTGGGCTGACGGCTCAAAGCCTGGAGCCTGCTTCAGATTCTGTGTCTCCCTCTCTCTCTCATTCTGCCCCTCCCCTGCTTGCTCTGTGTCTTGTCTCTCTCTCTCTCTCAAAAACAAATAAAAACATTAAAAACTAAATTAATTAAGTGCTTATAATTGTACTCAATACAGAGTAAGAGCCCAGTACGTGTTAACTGCTAGTATTTCCACTACCACCACCACACCACCCTCACAGCATTTCAGATGACAGGTGTGGGAAATGCTCACTTAGGAGAAACATTAGCAAACATAAAGGAATTAAAATAAAACAAGGATCACAATGCAAGAGTCTCCATCTATGATAAAAAGACATTTTTTAAGATGAAAGGAAATGGATTCTGTAGAGGATATTAAATACCCAAAAAAGGCGTGTTTTTAAGAGAGTTACCCAACAATGTCTTATTTGTAAGGCTGACAAACCACAGGTCAAAAGAAGTCCATATAATAAGCTACTGAGCTATTTAAATAACCAATAAAAACTAAAGAGGAACTGAGAAGATACAGGTTCGAGTTCACTAGACCAAATGATACTTCCCTGTATAAACTATGTTTTGACATTTAAATGCACTGCCTCTCTTATACTTCCTAAGTTACCTGTACGTTCACTCGACAAACTGACTGAAGATCTAATTTCTTAATCAAGCAGAAAAAGGACCATATGTAATTAAATTGCCATGCAAACAATGGCCAATTATGTATTTTCTGAGTGGAAACCCATCACAGAACACCACACCTTGCTCTTACAGATGGGCAATTTCAAAATCCAGAAGTTGAAGGACAACTTTCAGCAAATGTAGTTGACATGGAAAGAGACAGAACTCTGTAAACGTAAAGACTAGGGCATAAAGCCTGGCTGTGCTATTTACTAGCTGTATGACCCCAGGCAACCTGAACTTACTTGATGCTTATGAGCTTCATTTCACTATCTGTAAAACGGAAGATAAAGCATGTGCCAACTGAAAAAGAAATATGTGTAAAGAGCCTCCAACAGTGCCTGGCACTTAGCAGATGCTCGAGAAACAGTTGCTACAGTTAGTAAATCCTCCTGAGAAGACTCTCCAAGAGCCCTAAGACTAAAACACCACTGCTTTACATAGTAACTACAGGACTATTTTGACCAGCTATTAGGTATAAATCATGATAATACCTTGAAATTATCATTTGTTTTCCATATTTTATAAAACTATTCCCCCAATTTCCCTTGTTTTCTGTATTCCCTGCTAGACTCTGACTAGAAACCATTTGGGCCTACAGTAAAAATAACTGCACTTCCTACACTAAAACAAAGTGTCTACTAGCAATTCTGGCACATACACCTTCACTAATTCACCCCAAACATGAACACTGTATGTAAATATCTAACATTTCTTCCTATCTCTATCAATGAAAAAAAGTACAGTAATTTTGCTTTTTAAGTTTCTTTCAGTGAGTTGAGTTCCGTGTAACAAAACAATACAGGGTAATCGCTTACCTGGAAAATATTTTGTACTTCAGATCCACCAATCCAGAATGAATGGGGGTGTTCCCTTTCACACTAGTCTGAGAAAAGACAGCAGTCAAGCAGCTTCCAAGATTCTTTCCGTTTACTGTATCCAGCTTTCTTCAATAAAATCCCAAACATGCACTTCGGTAACTGTTGAAAGACAGAAAGCAATCCATACACCCACCATGGCACCAGCGGCAAAGGACAGCCACCAAGAAATGGAAGGAAGGGTCATTGGAGTGGTGGATCTGAGGCACAGAAAAGTTACAACCCCTGAGTCAGCTATTTGGTATAAAAGTTCGGCCGCAGCATTCTTCACCTCAGTGCTGACAAAAGGATAAGAAATTCTACGTGGTAAAGAAGGAAACATCCCTAATATTAATTTTTGCTCATGATGAACACACGATATCCAATGAGAGCAGCTAAAAACTTACTCTATTATCCACATAAATTGTCCCAGACCATTCAGCTACAATAAATTTCCTTATCCATTTTCTAAGACAGCTCCTTCAGCATTAGAAAAAATTTGTCAGCCAAAATTAATAATATGGAAGGCTCAAATATCTCGCAATATATTTAGGCACCTAACAAGAAATCTTTTGGTTGGCTACATAGAAGACATCAAAGCTACACATTACCCAAATCTTCAAACCTCACCTGAAATACATGCCATATTAAAACACATGGCATAATTTTAAGAATGAACTTCTGGTTCAATAAAGACCAACCCCCTACAACGACCAGTCACTAGGTAAACTAAGGAAAATAATAAAAACCACTCATAAACAATTTACTAAATGACACCTTTAAATGCATAAGCCGNATTAAAACACATGGCATAATTTTAAGAATGAACTTCTGGTTCAATAAAGACCAACCCCCTACAATGACCAGTCACTAGGTAAACTAAGGAAAATAATAAAAACCACTCATAATTTACTAAATGACACCTTTAAATGCATAAGCCAAGTCCACCTTATATCAATATTCTTTTACTACCAAACCAACTTTCCCATTAGACTGCAAATTTATAAACAAATTATACAGGAGAGAGAAAAAGGCATTCTACAGGATAACATAGAAAACAATTTGAAAAATCAAACAGTCAAAAGCCTGTTAACTTACTTGACATCAATTTTCTACTTCCTCAAAAACCCTACTGCCAAAATGTCCCTGCAGTAGTTATAATACCTACCTGTATTTAAGAGCTACTAATGGGCCAGGCACTTTACATTCATTACTTATATTTAATTCTAAAAAAAAAAGAAATAACTTGCCCAAAGTCCCACATCTACTAAGTGTTAGCGACCATCCCCTTTGCACAGAGCGCTGTGACCTGCCAAGTCTAAGGATCAGAAAGGCCATGATTCCTGGGACAGAAGAAACCAAGCTTTACTCTCAAAGGTCTGGAGCTAACGTCAGAATGGAGAAGTACAAAAATACAGAAGAGTAAATATTTCAGCCTAGCCGAACTAAAATACAACTGAACCCGTTAAGCCACCCTGAAAGAGCTAACACTCCATATCTTACCACTTAAAACAGCACTTCTTTAACAGAGGCATGCAGCTGTGAGGCTCCCATTATTAATAATAAAACACATTATAATGTTGCCAAGTACGTCTTTGTGTTTAGCAGCCAACGACAGTGTCTGTGACAAAGAATGTCAAATCCAGCTGAAACCAAGAAATTTTAAAATCCCAAGATTTGTCAATAAACAGTCCACAGGCAATCACTAAAGATGTTCTGATTTATCACTTTGTAGGCATAGCAACGGACTGACTGAAATACAAGTCTATGATTAGCCTCTCCATAATGTAACAATCATAGGAAAGTACCCTAATACCCACAACTTAAAAGAGATCACGTAAGTAGGATCTCAAGCAAAGAATGGGTGCTCAGGCTTCTCCTATTAAGTGATATTAAAATAAGCCTAAGAATCAACTGAAAACCCGATCGTGATAGAAGCAACAAGTTAGGCGGTAGCAAACCGCTAAAAACAATATACTCTGCTTTTCAAAGTATAACTTACTGCTATAACCAAAATGCTGAGCAATTATAGAAAACACAACCACAATCTGACTAATGGACTCATTTCTGAACCTCCTGAATCATCAAGCCTTTTCCTGTATTACTGTGCTAATTTTCTGCTCTTCCTTTCAAATAAATATTTACTGAATGCCTAATTGACAGTCCTAATGTCAGAGATACAAAGATTAATAGAAGCCAGACCAAAAGTGTAAAGACTGAGTTCTTCCAGGTCTCTGTCCCCTTCTCTTGGAGTCTCCCAAGCAATCACTCCACAGAATCAAAATGTATTTTGTTCTTAGTTCCCAAAGCTGGTTAAGTGTTCTCAATTTAACTCTTAAAAAAATAAAAATTAAAAATGACTCCGGTTCCTTTTTCTCAACAGTAGAGCTCCCACTTAATTTTTCTTCTGTGGATCAGAGACAAGCTATTAGAATGGTTTCCCATATTCATTACATTTATTATATTTACCTCTCTATTCATAGACTTTTTTTTTTCATTTTACGTGTTAATATCCCACTGTTTCTACTTCACAGCTTTCCATTCTGTGAAGGTCTTCATTGTTGACTAACCCTGAGAGGGAATTTCCTCAAAATGCTTCCTGCTGACATCATAGAACTCTGCAATCTTTGAATTTTGTTAAAACAATAATAAGATCCAGGTTAGAGATACACTACTGGACTGTCAGGTCCTCCTGGCTCATCTCTCATTTGCCTACAAAAACAAACTTCCGGTTAGGCAATTGTGATCAGCAGAAACTTAACCGAAGCTAACAAGTACATTCTTGACCAACAGGTTTTTTCCTCTTTTGTCAACTAATTCAATGAACAAAAATACAACTCAGGAGGAAATCTCATATAATATTCACTGCTTATTCTTTTAAAGGTCAAAATCACCAGCTTTGCTAAAACCAGAATAAGAACTCAAAAATCCTAATTTCCTCATCAAAATTAAGCCAATCAAACATAAATCACAATGCTCAATGTTAATGGGAACTAATCACCAGTCTCCTTCTACCAGGATACCTAAAGCAGGGTTGGGGTGGGTTCTCTCAGTAGTTCGGAAACAGGCCGATTTACGTCTGACAATTCTTTAATGATTGTAACACTCCTTCCACCTCCTAAATTTCCAAGATAAAACTGATTCCGTATGATTTCATCACTTCTCCTAAAGAGATACCTCATGAAACGTATAGTTAAAGCAACTCAATGTCAGGCCTCTGTAAAACTTCACAAATAAATACATGCACAACTAAGGGGGGTGGGGGGATAAAACTTTGTTCACACCATCTACCTTGACTGTGCTTCACAAAAGCCAGTCCCGGTACCGGTGGAAGTTAGTACGGCAGGCATTTGCCGAGACAAGCTTCTGCAAGGTCCTTTCACACACATTTCTCCCATCATCCTCCCACCAACTCAGAGAAAAACCTACATTTTCTTGTTTTAACCAATAATGAAATCATAGCACACAAAGGTTAAATTTCTTAAGGTCACACAGCCAGCAGGTGACAAAGCTATGATAAAACTCCAAAGTCCATGCCCTTGCTGCTAAATCATGCTTCCTCAGAATTTACTGTTTGGCAAGTTCACATCAACAGGTATAAAAGGAATTTGCGTTTCCTCAATACTCTGCTATCAACCACTCTCTGGGATGTATATAAATCTATCTGTTGGGTATAAAAGTCTGTAAATAATGGTTTTATTGGATGCCTATATAAATAATAAATAAAGGTCTATGGATATCTGTGTGCCACACACCACTCTCCCCTCTGCCTTACCAGTCTTTTTCCACTGTTCATCTACGCCTCTGTCTTAAAGTTATCAAAAGGAAATCTTACAAAGATTTCACAGCATGAAAAAAGATACCTCACATTAATTTCAATCAATATACCTACTGCACACCCAAGTGCTAAGCATTGTGAAAGATTCAAAAGACAATACAGCCTCCGGAAGGGAAATTTAGACACGATCACAAGCTTTTATGATATACAGGAAGGTATGATTAAGTCCTGTAAGAGTTAGGAATATATATGAGAATTACCAATACAGGTGAGAATTACCGCACAGACAGACAGCAATGATGCATATCAACGACCAACAGGAAAATTCAACTCAACACTTACTGAACATGTACTGTAAGAAGGCACTGTGAGGAGTTTATCATTTATTTAATAGAGGACACAAACAGGAAACTATAATACAAGCCTGGAATATGCTATGTGTCACAAGAGAAATACAAAGTGCCAGAATTAATTTATTTCATTTCACAGTGAACATCAGGTAGGCAGTGCTATAAAAACAAAATAGTACCTACCATCATAATGTCAACTGACATCAAAAGAGGTGGCATCTAAATTGTGTTTTGAGGAGACAGGACTTTCTCAGTACAGGTAGAAGAGAGAATTTCTGAGGTGTGATTTAAGGCAGTTTGGCCAGAGAGCCAACTATTAGGTCCCTCCAATAAATATCAGTAGCCTTCAATACATGCGGGGGAAAAAGAAAACAAAAAATAGTGTGAGCAGAATCTGAAGAATCCTGGTCTACCGTTTGGCTGAAATATAGAATAAGTGAGGAATGTGAGAAGAAAAGCTAACAGGGAGTCTGTAATTGAAATTACTAGGACTTGAAACGCTTTCTTTCCCTTAACATGTAAACACCACCAGGTGGAACCCAGGAACCCGAGCACAAAATTCACAGGATCATAGGATCAAACCGCACTACTGAGGATATATAGTTGACCCTTGAACAACATGGGAGATTAGGGGCACTGACCCACATGTAACAGAAAATCCACTATAACTTTTGAGTCCCCCAAAACTTAACTACCAATAGTCTTCTTTTGACTGGAAGCCTTACCAATAACATAAACAGGTGGTTAATACATATTTTGTATTTCATACATCTCATACATCGTATTCTTACATAAAGTAAGCTAAAGAAGATATTAAGACAATTATTAAAAAAGAAAATACATTTACAGTACTATAAAAAAACAAACAAACAAAATCCCAACCTTATTAAAAGTAGACTGGCACAGTTCAAACCCATGTTGTTCAAGGGTCAAGTGGCTGTAAGTGCTGTTCTGTGAACCCATGGAAGGGCCCAGTGATCTTCCTGTGCTAGCACTCTGTGGGGTTAGAGCAGTCAGAAGCCAGGAGTACCAAGTGTGTTCACAGGATCATGTTTGTCCTTGTCAACTGTGAAGGGGCATCTAACTTGCTTCAAAATCAGGAGCAAAAATTGATATATTTGAGCCACAATGTCATGAGGCAGGTAAATTAGTCTATAAATACAGATGTGGTTTATTTCATTTGGACCCTACTTAAACCTTTGTCTATTTAATCTGCATTTGGTAAATCAGCACACGGTTAGAGGTAAATAAGGATAAGTGATAGTGACAAACTGAGATCCGATTTCTTAAAGCAGTCACTAAAAAACAATCCCACTTACTCCACTTAGAAAACCAATGACAGGAAGGAGGGAAATCCAGAAAGAAAATAAGAGAAATTTCCCCAAACTTCGCTTAGTTTCTTTCATCTCCTTGGCCTTGCAGCCTGCCTATACTTCAATAGCTCTAAAAAACAGCATTATACCTTATCATCTTAGGGCCAATGCATTTTACTACAGTCAACAAATAATATAGCCACTTAGAGACAACACAAAAAGAAAATAAGTCACTTAAGGTCACTTACCAAAGAGGGGGACCAACCAACAGCTAATAAGAGTATAAACTGCCCATTAATTTGTGCTTGGGGGTGAGGGTGGGCACACGCTCACACCCATAGAGGAAGCAGGGTTACCTTTCCTAAACTTAAACATCACCTTCTGCTACCTTCTAATAGAGAAAACTTACCATTTTTCTCTTCCAATCAGCAGCTCTGTGAGTGCTGTCTAGCAATGAGGGCCTGAACATCAACTAACAACTCCTAACTCAAACATTAATAAACATCATGTGATACATAATGCAGTTTTTATTCTTTCCAGTGATTTTTCACCGCACTAGACATAGCCTGGTGAACTCTGTATACTTCCAACTGGATTACTGCTTTTCTACCTCATTAATAATAAAGCTGATTTCACCAAAGTCAGAAACAAAGTCCCACAAACTAAGTAAGTACTATAGTCCAATATAAGGCCATGACAGTCATTTGCTGGTTAAATTATTTACCGTCAGCAATTATAAATTCAGTTGTCTCAACCAAGAGTTTATAGTCTGTATTAAAGACTGAACCCTATGAGACAGGTCAGTTGGAGAAGCACTCTTTGTGGACCCGGCCTTAGGCAGAGATAGGAGCCCAAACGGAGGAGGTTCTATTTTGGAGATTTAACTATTCAGCTATAACCAGTTTTATTTCCTAGTAAACTTAAAAAAAAAAAAAAGCACAAGGGCAAAAAAAGAAAAAGAATCCAAATCAAAGGAAGTGGAAGGATGAAGATTAAGAAACTGGAGATATCCCAAAAGTCTGTTTCCTGTCTTTAATATAGCACTCTCTGGAGTATCAAATGAAAGTTATCCTGTTAACCATTAAGTACCAAACTGGTACAGGCAGCACAATCACAAATATTTGAGTACTGAAGCTGACTCACAAAAATCTAAAAATATTTCATGCTTTAGGCTTCCAGCATACCATCAGTTTGACCCGTTCCTTTCTTTCAATCATGTTATTTTAAAACCAAAGTAAAAAGTATTTTTAACCTAGTTCTGGAAACTGTAATTAAAATGCAGTGAATACAGAGAGCCACATGCAATTAGATTTTCAGGCATTATCATTCCTACATCCAATCCTGGATTTACTAAATCAGTTGTTAAATACCTGTACTATCCTCTACACTAAAATAAATACATACATGTTTATGAAAAGGATTGCGTAAGAGTCTTAACTGGTACCCCTTTGAGAGAATATCAAAATCCGCGATATGAAAAGCCATTTCAAAATTGATCTCTTTGTTAAATTTTCTGAGAATCCCAGTATATAATTTCCTTGAAAGGCTAAAATATCTTTTCAGAACACAGACAAGTACAATCATGTATAATCAAAACTTTTGTAAAGTTATGAGCATGGGAAACCAACAAATTTAGGCCAGAGATTTCTTTTTACCATACACTCAAAACTACTAAATGAATTACACAGTATTTCTTCTAAGTCTTTTGAAAATCAAGACATTTTAGTTCTTTTTTAAATGAATGGAAACAGGAGCACAGAACAGCCAATTTCAAAGAGGCACCAAGTTACAATTTTTCAGTACGAAGTACTCCTCCAGCTTAAGTACACATATTGTATATCCCTAAGGATACGGATGTACTGTACGTGGAATTTCAATTAAGATACCAAAATAACCCACTACAAAATTTTCAGAATATCAAAGGCTTGACTGCAATAGTCTGATAAATTATACTGAAAAAAGAAAAATTACTTACTAAATGAAAATCAAAAACTCACAAGTGATAATATCCTTTAAAAAGCAAGCGCACGTGTGCACACGAGCGCAGAACAGGAACAACCAAAGCCTTTTTTTTCCCCTTCTAGTTTTAAAGAATACTGGAGAAGTCGAGTTCTGTGAATTACGCGGAGGACAGCAAATATTAAGCTGTGTATTTACGCTACTGTACTTCCATTTTTAAAACATGCGGCTCAATTCCCCAGATACCATCATCCACAGAAACCATGCAGCTATCCAACAGACTTTCAGTGTCACCATTTATTATTTATAGCAATAAATGGGGGAAGTGGCTCTGATGTCACCGACCCTACCCAGTGGAATCACGGACTCAATAAACATTTTCACACTGGAGAAAATCTGGCTAGGAAAACATTTTGCTGGGTTAAGTACATTCTTTCACCTTTCCCCTCAGCCCTGGGGTAGAAGTGGTTACTGTTAGGAAAGATACAAAGAAACTGTCAAGGTTTCCACAGGAAAGAAACCCCGGGCATGTCCATTTGCTGAGGTTTAAAAGACTTCCTCCTCCCAACTCTCCAAAGCCTAGTCTGATTTCCCCAATGTTCAAACTGGCAGGTAATAGCTGCCATGTTTCTTTTCTTCCACCAAATCATCCACCAAGTAGCAAATTCTTTGCTTCTGGTAACCACTCTCTCGTGTTTTCTAAAACCCCCTTCTGGCTCCACGTCCTAAGGCGGAAAGCGGTTGGGGTGTCCATTGGGCCAGGTAGTCTGGCTTGGCTACCAATGGTGTGTAACAGAAGAGTGATCGCTTCCCCAAGGACCTAGGATTCTCTCTCTCTCTCTCTCTCTTAAATAAGAAAGAACTGGCGGCAGTGATGAGGACAACCCTCCCCCGCTCCTCCCCGATTTTCCCAAAGCAGCGCTGAAAAACATGAAGTTACGGTTTCCCTTTTCTGGGAGATGGAATCCAGAGTACCTGGGGCCTTGCTATGCAAACATCCCTCATCGCGGAGTAGGAAGCCCTTTGTCCGAGAAGCCGGACACCACAAGGGCCCGGGAAAGAGGCCCCCTATCCCTCACATCTTCAAACCCCACAGCTCCCCACCTCCACCCCTGTAGGGCCTATCCCGGCATCCACACAGCCCTACGTTGGGGAGAGGGTGCTGAGACCCCTACTAGGACGCGGAGACCGAGGCCCTGGCCGATCTCCTCCTTACCCCCCTCCCACCACCATCTCACTCGGCCTGAGTGGGGTTTGCAAGAGCGGTGCAGGCCTGGGCCGGAGAAACAGAGGGAAAAAAATCCCCTTCTAAGAGAAGGAGAAGGAGATGCTAGAGCGAGTGTGAGCTAAGGCCACAGCAGAAGCGAGCGAGGGTCCTTCGAGAGATGGGCCCGGATATAGGACACAGGGAGGAAGGAGAACCCAGAAGCATGGAGGGGGCCGGGCCAGGTCCGGCCTGAGATCTCGAGGGATCCGGAGGAACCGCGCCGGCCCCGTGGCCAGCGAAAGCTGGAGGCCCAGGTCGGGGCCGAAACAGTGGGGAAGGGCCGGAGCCGGCCTCGCGCCGGACGCTGAGGTGGGCAGGCCCTCCCGGGGCCGGACGGACGGAAGAACGGTCCAGCGGGCCGCACTCACCATGAGCTCGATGGTCTTGTCCTCAATCACCGAGTCGGGCTCCATGGCGGCCCCGGCGGCCCCGCCTCGCTCTCCCCGCGCAGCAGCGAACGGCCCGGGCGGAGGAGGCGACGGCGGAGGCGGCAGAGGCGGAGGCG